>NC_141047.1:13818874-14081374 GCF_041138505.1 Cibotium barometz | reverse complement strand
CACCGAGGAGATGTGTGCCGCTCTGGATGCCCCTTTTTCTATGCAGGAGTTCAGTCATGCTCTTCATGCCTTACCTCATGGTAAGTGTCCAGGGGAGGATGGCCTCTCCCCTGTTTTTTTCACTACTTTTTGGGATGAGATTGGGGTTGAGATAACATCGGCTTTGCAGGAGATGTGGGACACAGGTTCTATGCCTTCTTCTCTCACTGAGTGGCTTATTTATCTTATTCCTAAGAGCGGGGATAAGACATTGATTGGTCAGTGGAGACCTATCACCTTACTTGGGACTACCTATAAGATTCTTGCTAAGGCAGTGAGCATTAGGTAGCAGCCAATTTTGCAGGATGTTATTCATGATACCCAGAATGGATTCTTACACGGCAGGAGCATCTTTGATAACATTTTGTCGTTTTGGGAGGCCGTCGAATGGGCTAAAGCGAGCAATCATCCCTTAGCCATTTTGCTCTTGGATTTTGAGAAGGCCTATGATAGAGTGGATTGGGACTTTCTTGAGGGTACTCTTAGTCATATGGGCTTCTCTCAGAGATGGATCAAGGGAGTTTCATGCATGTATCATGATGCCCACAGTAGAGTTCTTGCTTGCGGTGATAGAGGAGAGCGGTTTCAAATTTCTCGCTCAGTACGACAGGGCTGTCCATTAGCCCCTTTATTATATATCATAGTTGCAGAGGCCATGAGCATCTTTCTCCACTCCACTGCTGGTATTTCAGGATTGAGGTTGCCTCTTCGTAGTCATGAGGAGTTGGTTGACTCTGAGTTAGCTAATGACACAGCCCTGTTTTTGGAGGCTTCACATATATGCTTATGTTCCTTCCGGGTAGCACTAGAGGAGTTCTGTTTGGCAGCAGGGGCACTCATTAATTGGCACAAATTTGTTGGTTTTTGGGTTAGTGATTCACTGAGAGTTGATTGGGGTGCAGAGCTTGGTTTTACTTGGATCAGGAGAGGATGCACTGCTAGATATTTGGGATGCCAAGTTGGGATTGATATTTCTCCTGCACAGCAGTTTGCTCCGGTACTTATGAGTATCCGGAAGAAGCTCCTCCATTGGAGCTCCAAGAGATTAGATTTAGCCTCCAGAGCTTTGGTGGCTAATCATGTTTTGCTTGCCTTAGCTTGGTTTATTGCCTCTTGTTGGTGCTTCTCTCGTGCGTGCATTGGCCAATTGCGGAGACTGATCCGCAATTTTCTCTGGTCGGGCTTGGATGGCACCTCAGACACACGTGCCACGGTAGCTTGGCTCACAGTTATTCAGCCCAAAAGAGAGGGGGCTTGAATATTATCGATCCGGATGTTCAGTGCAGGGCGTTGCTTTGCAAACTTGTGGTCAGAGGTTTCCTACCAGGCACTGAGCCTTGGAAGGATTTTTTCTCGTCTTAGATTTCCAGATGTACACCCAGGGTCGGGAGAGACTGGATGCCCAACACACGGTTTTTGTTCACAGAGGCTGATATTAGGGCACCATCTTCCCCTCTTATTGCAGCCATTGTTAGAGCATGGAGAAGCGTGAGATATTTTTTGCGACAAAGGCTTCCTAGGTCTTTGGACGAGGCTGACCGACAACCTATTATGTGGAACGAGTTCATTAGGGATGAGGCTGGTCGGCCACTTGGTGCATCTCGTTATATGCAATGGTTAGGATGGGAGAGATGCGCATACACAGTTCTTGCTTGGAAGACCTTTAAGAGTCTTCCGGAGGATCGGAATAGGCCAGCATAGTATCATCACAACCGACTGCTAACAGAAGGCATCCACAAACTCTTGCCAAGTCACTGGCTTCGGTTGTATGTCCTGCCATCAGGCATAAGCCTCGTTTTAAGAGGGTCTCTGAGTTTTATTTTTTATTTTTAAGAGGCAATTTAAAGCCTAAACCCATGTTTTTACTATATAAAAAATCGCAGTTGCGTGCTTTTCTTAAAAAGCTATTGCGAGCTTTTTCCTTGGTAAACCTAGGACGCATTCATCTCCCACATGTTACCCTTTGCCCTATGCGAACTGGACCACACCTGTCGGCCTGTGTGCAATGTGCATGATTGCTTCTATGCAAGCTTGGCCATGGCTGCCACTTATGCACCTAGTGCTAGCTATGGCTGCTGGCTTGTGTGCCTGGCTGTGGGTGGCCAAGCGCACCTACCTCTCTTACCTAGGGTGTAACGCATCGCCCACCTCCCTGTGCATCTTGACCTGCTACTTCCAAGCGAAGTCAAAAACCTGAGATTTCATGGTGGCAGAGCTTTTTTACTTCTTCTGGCCATGATACAATACCCACAACCTCCCATACTCAAGTTCCAGAACTGCTCTGATACGAGTGTAAGGTCTCACATGACCTTGCCCAGGAAATTATTTGACAGGGAGCCAAAAGGAGCGAGGTCTAAGGCTCACCTCCCAGCCATAGAGTTATTCCCAACTCACCCCGAGTTGGAGGCTATAGCTACATTCTAGGCGGAGCGGCTCCCCCGCTGTAAAACTTGGCATCCCATAACACTAGGCCACATCCTATAGGTGTCATTGCAGTGAGCACCCCCGATGGGCTATGTGCTAAGAGTCAGATTTGATGATTGTAATAACAGCTGAGCCTGGGTTATGCTTATATAGGCCACTTTGCTCTATACCTGGCCCTAGTGCTATAAATTAGCTAATAACCCTATAATCTTTAATAACTATGCCCATTGCCTCCACTTATAAGCCTTCTCCAGCCTCTGGCCTGGTTGCCTAGTATGAACCTGTGCTGGACGTAACATACATGTGCCGTGCAGGTGGTGTGTGATATAGGTGCCGTGTAGGTAGTGCGTTCCGTGCAGCTCGCACAGGCTGTACAACTGCTAGCTGCACAAAAACGGCAGTACAAAATTCAAATGCTGCTGCCAGTGGTACATTGGTTGTACAGTGCTGTCGATGCAGCTGGAGCAGGGTTGGATTACTGGTTGGCGGTTGCTGATGTGCAGCTTTGAGAGAGGGTTGGTTGCTGGAAGATGGGCTTTTTTCCTAGGTGTGATAATTGTAGCAGGAGTGGCTACTCTTTTATATTTGAAAAACTCAGGCAAAAAATGTGAAAAGCCAAAAAGCTGGTAATTAAATCTTATATACGTTTTCGTGTGAAAAGCAAATTAACTTAGTAGTTTTCACACAGATTATTACGTATAAAGTCTGGTGCCTAGGATGGCCAGTCCCCTCTTCCCGGCTTATACATAGGTATTTAAATCAATACCATATCCATGCATAGAAATCAATTTACATGTTCACATATGACGTGCTAATAGGTATCATGCAAACTTGGCCACCATGAAGAGCGCTTCGCACATGCACAGAGTCCATCTTACAAAGCATTGTATTTAGTCGCGACTCAGTAGATGAGACATCAAATACAATTTGAACTCTTTAGATTAGGCATCCATCACTGTAGTGTCTCATACCGGTGAAAAGCCTGGTGGATGCCACGTGTCTTGCCTTTGTTAATGCTACATTTTAACCTTTGTCAGTGATCTAAGCATCGGCAGACTGATGCCTTTTCTCTCTTTTGTTTTTCCCCCAAGTTAATACATGCATGTATGTTTGGGCAATTTCATTCAGTAGAGCATTCTCCTTCTGTGAATTTTGTGTGTGTGTGTGTGTGTTGAAGGCTGAAGCATTAAGGTGATTGTTCCTTAATCTCCATTAATGCCCGAAGAAGGCAAATGCTTATTTAAAGTTTGCCTTTTTTATTGCAGACACAGCCTGAGTTCAAAAGTTACCCTGTTGAACCCATAGGACCTCTTGCATGCACGGTTGATGGGTCGTATATTGTGGGTGGAGGCATCTCTGGCAGAATCTATATTTGGGAGGTAATGACAAGAAAGTGTGAAGTGGTTCTAATTTTAGTTGAAGTGCTGATTTTGTAGCTTGCTTAAATAATAAAAAGAATAATGTGGGCTACATTTCTGTCCCTCACAGCCAAGAATGGGCTAGATTGGATCATAGTTACTTTCATTTGTGTCAACCCTCTGATATGTACCACATGTTTTGTTCTATATGGAATGATCTGTACGCAGGATGGAACACAAACTCTTCTTTGAATATTCTTTTAACACCTGTTTGTCCTACACGGAAGCTACACTTCAATGTGCAGCTTGTACACCTCACCTGTATGGCCCCATATACGTTTTCATGCAGCCCATATGCTTCTTTCATGCACAATTCTTTATAACTTAGCATATATATTTTTTACTTTTTTTGATTGAAGAAAGACTAACGTACCTAATGTTACTTATCATGGTCAGTACTATTTATACTTGTAATACATACCGTACCAAATGTTTCTAACTTCTTTGGTCCTTATAAGCCTAAGTTTTGGATTATATGAATGCTGCTCCTTATAAGCATATTTTTCAAGGGTTCATGCTGTATTTATATATAACGTTGTGATGCATGCTGGCTCAATTTGTGACGCATTGGTTTTTTTATGGGTTTCCTTGATGATTATTGTTGATTTTTTGTGTTTTAACCTTTAGTGTGCATTTACACTCATGGGCAACTGAAGGTGGTTGACCAGCCCTCCCTGTTCCCCCTCTAGGTGTTTCAACGTAGATGTGGGTGGGTGGTATACCACCCACATAGTGACTTCCCCATGTAGAAGGGTGTGGTTGAAAAACAAAAACCAAGAATAAAAAAAGATACAAGATTGTAGACCAAGATGATTTTATGTCTTGGTTAGATTTTCTCCTAGATAACCTCTATATAACCTTAGGTGATTCCTTATTTAAACAAACCATTGATATTCCTGTGGGTACTAATTGTGCCGTTTATCTTGCCAATTTTTAATTTTTTACATACAAATTTGATTTTATAGAACGCCTAGTTTCCGTTGATACGTGTCCTATCTTCCTTCACAAACTTTGTCAAGTGAGACGTTTTGTTGATGACCTTTTTGTTTCCAATATTCTTGATTTATTTAAACGCTAGCTCTCTAGGTGGAGGAATTTATCCCAAAAGAGTTTTGTGAACTTAATTGCACTGCAAATAATAATCATTGTTTTTTTTTTGGACCTTACGATTTCTCAATCTTGTGTTGGCATAGATGTAGATATAAATGATAAACGTTTACAACCCGAGTATTCCAACTTAAATATCATAAGAATGCCTCACTTCACTTCTAACATTTCTAAAATAACTAAATATGGTGTTGTCTCTTCTCAGTTATTCAGATTCTCTCGTATTTGTTCAAACAAGTTTGCATTTATTGCTCAAGCTTGCCAACTCATCAATTTGCTTGTGCAAAAGGATTATTGCTTTAATAAGGTTTTAAGCAAAGTTCGTTGTTTTTTAAATCGAAGGAGATATATCTTGGATGTTTCTGCTTTGGAATGTTTAAGATTTTAAGTAATAAGTGTCACAAAAATGGGGAGCTTAAAAGCCCATTTTCTGTTTAGATCATTTTAGCTCTTAGTTGTTATTTATCATTGTTTCTAGTCTTGCTTAATCATTGCTTTAATACGGAAGTGATTGTTTTATTAGTCTAGTTGTAAGTGCTAGCCTTCATCATGGCTGAGTTTGCGGCTCATGTGATAGAATTGACCCCAGGAGCTCACTCAGTAGTCCTGCGCACATACAAAATGCCAGCTCTTCACCTCCGGAGAAGTGAGAAACTCAGCTCGTTGGTCTCTGTATAAAAATTGTCCCCTCTTGGTTAGGACAAATTTTTAATATGTAAACCTGCACCTACTCTTGGGTAGTGATGACATGAGTAGGGATGTCGTAGCACCTAGTCCATGCTATGCATGATGCAGTTGATGATCTCATACTTCATGATTGGACAGTCTTTGAAGTAAAGTTCGCACTTTTTGTATTCTTGTTTTTGCCTATTTTGTTTTATTGAATTAGTCATTTAAAGTTTATTTTGTCGTTGCTAATTAGTCATTCAAAATTTGTTTAGCTTATTTGTTAGAAATCCTTTTGTTGTGGTTCAATAAAGTATTTGTGTTTGTATGTGGATGTCTGTGACTTAGCTACGTATTTATCTAGTTTTGCAACTTTTTATTATTATTATCATTATTTCTTCTCGGGTGATCTATATTAAGCTTTCCTATTTTTGATTTGTTTGTTTTTAGCGGTTCTCTTCTTTCTTTTAAAATTATTTGTAAGTTCAAATTCACCTGGCCTTATGATGGTATATGACTTGTGGAAGGAGGAAGGCTCTGCATCCTTGCCCTCCCAATTGTTGCACCCTCTCCTTACACCTCTGCCAAACGGCCTTGCCAGAGCTGTGCGCGAAACTCGACTTGTATGGTCTTGCTAGAGTGGTGCCTGGTTGATAACTGCACATCACCTACCGGAACTACCATGCAGCTACTTAACTTTTGTTTGTACTGTACAATTACTGCCTGCTCTGTCCAATGCTCTGCATGTTTGCTTCCCAATTGTTGAAATTGTGGGAGCATTTTATGCAGAACCATGGCGAATTGACCACCAACTATCTTGCTCGTTTTTGGAAACTTTTGCTCATGCTCCCACCAAGGAACGTACGACGGTCAGAGTAGGTTGAGTGATTTGTGGATGGTTTGAAACTGTCTTTGCACACAGACGTTTGTGCACGTTGGCCCCATTTCCTTTCAGATGTGGTTCGTCTTGTTACAATCCTTGAGACGCGGGAGAGTTCCAAGTTTGGGACTCAACGACAAGGGCAGCAGAAAGGCAAAGACAAGGGTAGCCAGTCCAACGCCTCACCCTTTGAAGGGCTTCACGCCCAGATCGTTGTTGGATAGTGCTTCTATGTTGACTCCACCGAGCACATTGCGAAGGATTGTTGGGGGACCTTGGAGGAGCAATCCGAGGAGGAGGCTTCTTCAAAACTGGAGGATGAGTGTGAAGGAAATGCATGTGTGCATGTCTCAGCTTTTTTCATTTCTCGGGTTGAGCACACACCCAAGGTGCTTCATTGCATTAGGCCACAGGTATGCATAGAGGAAGCTTTCAGCCAAGTCTGTGTGTGAGGGAGAGTTTGCATAGTTATCGTCTACAGGCAATGGAGAATCTTTGGCTTCAGTGGTGGTCGCTTCAATTTCTAGGGTCGTTCAGGACTCTTCTCACTGCTATTTGCATTGGGCGGAGTATCTTTAGTGTTGTTTGATGTCATGGAGGCACCACAGGAGGACATGCCATGAGATTGGCCTATCCTCTTGGGGGGGATTGGCGAGTTGGTGTATCTTCACAGTACAGAGATTTCTTGGTGTATCTTCATAGTACATTGATTTCTTGGGAGGATAGGTTAGTTGGTGTATCTTTGCAGTATAGTACATAGATTTCTTGGAGACTGTACCGCCAACAACCGGGGTTTTTACTTTGGTGTATCAACAGTAGTATCACTTAAGAGTATGTTCCAAATGACATGGGTGGTTTAGATATACACGTGCCAAGCAGTATTGGTGGATTGAGATTTGGTGCAATGCTTTTGAGGAGTATTGTTCTTGGTTTTGCGTTCTTCCTTTAGGGTGCATTGGAGTGGGTGCAAGCAGGTCTTGTACTCCATCTGTGCTGATTCATTTGTGGTTGCAGTTTGGATTGTGGAGTTTTTCTTGGCCATTCTCTGGAATGTTCTTCTCATGGGCTACAGGAGGATACTATGTGGTTGCAGTGTTTTTTCATGGATGGTTGGATAGACAGAAAGTGCTTGATCAAGTGGAAGTTGGTCATCCGCAGGTTTCTTTGGAGACCATTGTGCTCACGTGGCGAGGACGGAGTTTGAGCCTTCCCAGTGGACGCAAAGTGACGTTATAGTGTTTAGGATCGTGGGTATTTTGGATGAGCTTTGCTTGGATCTTTTCCTTTTATGAAGGGCGCTTTATATGGACACCGTGCAACTGAGGACAGTTGCAGTGCAAGCGGGGGAGAATGTGGTACACCTCACCTACCTTTGCCATGCACATGGCTATTGTACAACAAGTAGCTAGCCTATGGGCAGCAAAAGAAGGGCTAGAAGTGGCAAAAAGGCCACACATGCATAGTTGTTTCCGTGCGGTGCACAACAGCTTATGGTACGGAATACCGTATGGTATGATACCGTATAGTGTCATACGGTGTTGTATGGTCCAGTTTCCGACCATTGCCGCCTGGGCGCAGTTTTGCGAAGTAGCTGTTTTCGACCGTTTGTTTGCTGACCGTTTGGATGCCCGTTTTGCATGTTTTGGGCCTTGTCATGTATGATATATCATATGCCATATGCTATAGCCTCTACCTATATAAGGCCCAAGGCTTCAAGCTCCTTCTCCACGCCTTCAAGCCTTCAAGCTCTAAGGCTTAAGCTCTCAAGCCTTTGAGCTCTAGAGTCTAACTCTAAGCTCTCAAGCTTCAAACCTCTCTCTCTCTCTCTCTCTCTCTCTCTCTCTCTCTCTCTCTTAAGCTCTCCATCTATGATCTCTCTCAAGCTCTCACCTTGGAAGTTCTCTCTCTCTCTCTCTCTCTCTCTCTCTCTCTCTCTCTCTATCATGCTACACAATGACTCCATAGTGAGCTGCCTATGACTAGGATTAGTTTTTCATTTTCATTTGAGTTTTTATTTCCATGACAGGACATGGACTTGTTGTATACAGATTTGTCCAATTTGGCCTTCCGTAGATGTTAATATATCTTTTCTTTTCTTTCTTCTCTCTCTCTCTCTCTCTCTCTCTCTCTCTCTCTCTCTCTCTCTCGATGGTCGGGTCATCATTGATGGCCAGCCCATGGATTAGCGGTTTGGGGCCTATGGGACACAGACCAGGCCACTGATAGAGATACACATGGCAGTATGGAACTGTAATGGTTCACTATGGGTGCAGTCTGGACGACTGAGATGGTCGGGTCATCATTGATGGCCAGCCCATGGATTAGCGGTTTGGGGCCTATGGGACACAGACCAGGCCACTGACAGAGATACACATGACAGTATGGAACTGTAATGGTTCACTATGGGTGCAGCCTGGACAACTGGAGCATGTTATGGTAGGGAGAGACATCATACTTCTGACAGAGACACATCAGAGCCCAGAGAGAGGGCTACCTCGAGTAGAGGGATTCCAGTGGGAGTCAGCATACAGGAGGACCACACGCCAGGGTACCTCGAGAGGGTCGGGGGGAGTAGCAGTCCTATTCAGACGAGAACTACAGGGGAGACTGAGAGTGGTAGCACAGGATCCAGGCCAGATACATGTGGATCAGCTTACAGCTCTCACAGGACAGGGTTATATACATAGCTCTATGTTACTTTTCTCCATCAGGATCCTCCTATTTCATTACAGAGGACATGCCACAGGAGGAGGAGACAGGAGCCTCACCATACACTTGTCTGTCAGAGGAGATTATGCATTATTCGACACTAGGGGAAGTATTTCTTACGGGCGACTTCAATGCCCACACACAGAGCAGACAGTGTGAGGTGTATGACTATGATGACATGGAGATCCTCCACCCTGTGGATCCAGAGGAGATAGGGGCTAGTCGAGCATCAGAGGACACTGGACCAGACAGAGGACATTATGGGGACCACTTACTAGAGTTGGGAGCCAGGCATCGTCTCGTTATTTATAACGGGATGCTACGGTGGCCGGGATCAGGAGGGCTGACATGCTTCCCACATGGGGGTCATACACGGACCGGAGGCACGGTGGTAGACTACATTATGGGGTCTTTGGAGGCATCACAGCTTGTCACCTCATTCTCCATCCCACCTCATCCTATTGGGGCAGATCATACATACTTGGCATTTTCACTAGCCAGATCACCAGTATCACCAGCCCCCCACATACCGACTTCACACACTACCATCTACTTCACACATGACATGGCAGACATATACACTGGCAGAGTAGAGGATGGGCTCCTACTCATGGATCCCTTGGCACCTATGGATACCATTACAGCCCAGCTGGCATCACTCCTACACACGGCTGCATTACAGAGCTTCCCACATCGTGTACACTCAGGAGAGCCTGTGAGACCTGGGACTATGCCCCAGAACAGATGGTATGATGACGAGTGCAGAGCCCTATACTCACGGCTCTGCATACAGAGAGCCTTGGGAGCCATCACAGAGCAGGAGTCGAGGAGAGAGATGAGGAGACTTACTCGCCGCAGAAGGCGGGCCTTCGCAGAGATACAGGAGCTAGAGATCTTTCATTTCTTCATGAGTAGAGATAGCCCTGTCTCATGGCGGCACTTCAGAGAGCCCCGGATCCCGACACCTATTGCAGACCCACAGACATGGCACACATATGCAGAGGGTCTATACCATGCCCCACAGCAGCCACCTATACCTCAGCCACAGGAGCCTCGACCTACCACAGCTATCTTCTTTACCCACTCGATGGTACAGGAAGCTATCCGCCGCCTACAGCATGGACGAGCCGTCGACCATATGGGCCTGGAGGGTGAGCATCTCATATATGCAGTAGATTCCTTAGCTCCTTTTCTTGCACACCTGTTTAACAGGGCACTAGCAGAGGGTTTGCCTGCGGAGTGGACGATGCACACCATTGTGCCGATTCACAAAACAGGGCATATGCTCGATCCGAGCAACTACAGGACGGTTATGGTTGGCCACGTGCTGGCCAAACTCTATGGTGCAGTGTTGGAGCAAGAGCTTAGCTTATATGCTGAGCGAGCAGGTTTACGCTCATCAGGGCAGTCAGGCTTCATGAGAGCTTTCTCTACCACTGACCATGTATTCACTTTGAGATGTATGATTGATCAGGCCAGAGTGAGGAAGAGAAAGCTCTATTGCTGCTTTGTGGATTTCCGCAAGGCATTTGACACAGTACCACGAGAGAGGCTCTTTCAGCGCCTGCAGTCTCTTGGCATACCAGCAGATATGACATGGGGCATCTATGCATTATATGAGCAGGTTTTTGGGCGAGTCAGATGTTCAGGAGGTATGTCCGAGACTATTGCTAGCACCATTGGTGTGAAGCAAGGATGCCCACTTTCCCCCACGCTATTTGGGTTATACATTGATGAGGTGGCTGACTTCATTACATGGGGAGGCGGAGATGGAGTTGATTTAGCAGGTACCTCAGTACATATTATGCTCTATGCTGATGATATTGTATTCGTGTCTGAGTCTCCAGGTGGTCTACAGCAGCATCTACATGCACTCGATGATTTCTGCACACAGAGGGGTCTTACTGTGAACCTTGGGAAAACCAAGGTTATGGTCTTTCATACATCGAGACAGGGCAGGTGTCAGATGACATTCACTCTCGCAGGATGCCAGGTGGAGGTGGTGACATCATACGTGTACCTAGGGGTTACCTTCTCTGCAGCAGCCACACGCTTCACCATGGGTTCAGCAGCCAGAGCTAGATTGACACGGGGATATGCAGCATTGGCTATGCTAGAGAGACAGTGCCACCAGGCGCATTTTCAGGAGCCCCGGACGAAGGGTGGCTATTTGACACTTTAGTCACACCGACATTGATGTATGGAGCAGCGGTATGGGCGCCAGGCCTTGCTACCCATTGGTGGACACAGATAGAGAGACCACAGGCCCTCATGATGGCACGCATGATACGCAGCAAACCGTCAGTACCTCATGACATTATCCGAGCAGAGTTTGCTGCGCCTCCTATGATGGTAGAGGCCATATTTCAGACTATATGCCTACTAGACAGATTCAGAGAGATGCCACAGGACAGATTGTCATACAGAGCTTTTGAGGCATCTAGACAGCTGGCTGAGGCAGGAGACAGAGGATCATGGTATGCACAGGTTACACATTGGTTCTCCCAGCATGGCCTAGACATGGATCATCTACCACCATTCCAGTATGACAGGGATGCACCACATATCCGTCTCTCTCATAGTGAGAGGAACAGAGTATTGAGACAGGATCTATGGCAGCTCTATACACGAGAGACATGGATATCGCCTACACAGCCTCTTCCACCGAAGATGCTATACTACAGAGATCACTTCATGAGTATCAGTGATGATGGATTTATAGAGAGGCCTAGATACATGGAGGGCTTTTTACCACACGGCTCCCGAGTGGCTATTGGTCAGCTCAGAGTTTCATCACACCGATTGGAGATTGAGACTGGCAGAGCAGCACGGATTCCCCGAGAGGAGAGGGTATGCAGATTGTGCAGAGAGGAGGTGGAGAGTGAGGAGCATTATGTATGCAGATGCAGAGCATATACAGCCATGAGAGAGAGATATCCCATTTTATTCAGAGAGCCACATTCCCTACGCCAGATCTTTGAGGCAGCAGACCAGCGCATACTGGGGAGATACATTCTAGACATACAGCGCCATAGAGAGACATTATTACAGGCTCAGACAGCTCCAGAGGGGGGGCGACAGACACAGATTACTACATTCTTTCAGAGATCCATACCCCTCCCAGCCCCTACACGGTAGGGAATTACTCTCCAGAGAGCAGAGACACTTAGAGCCCGCAGGAGACAGAGGACACCTGGCTTTTGGACACCACGCCTATACCAGAGAGAGATGACAGAGATCAGAGCTCAGTTTCACAGAGAGGGTGCGGAGCGACTGGCTCGCTTCAGAGCACACCCAGGCATGTTCTTCAGGGAGCTGTGGACACTCGCTTCACTGATGTATACCATTTTATACCCCCAGTATGGTACACGATGGAGCTAGCTAGGTTGCATATCATGATTGTATACTCCATGCATATAGGTTTGCATTCTCCTAGTAGTGGAGCTCCATCCCCTGCACACCCAGATTCAGCTTTTTTTTGTTCAGTACTTTTTCATTTTGTTGGGATGACAGAGGATACCCCACACAGGTACTCCGATTTGTCTCATAGGCTGAGTTCGGTCTTTTGGAAGACGTTAATAAAATCTTTCTTTCTTTCTTTCTCTCTCTCTCTCTCTCTCTCTCTTTGCCCCCCTCTCTATCCTCTATTCCTCTATCTTCAAGGCTCCATAATCCATTGCCCAAGCATAAGTTTCACCCTCCTCCCTCTCTCTCTACTCCTCTCTCTCAAGCCGCTCCTTTCTTCATGAATCACAATCACGAGAGACCTGAATGAAGCTTTCATATTGCATGCCATCCATGTCTCACAAGCCGCCAAGAGATCAAAATGCTATGGGTGGATGTGCAAAATTTGTGGCAAGCCTTATGTGAGCGGCCTCACTAGGTTTGGGAGAACATTGCGAAGGTGGGGGGGCAAGTGGCACCATGCAAGGAAGTATCTCAAAACATTGCCGATGAGATGTTTAGAGCCATTAGGGGTGTCAACCGCCCAAGTAGGAACTCAAGCGCCCATGATGAGGTTAGTTCCTCGCCAGGAGATACTTCCTCCGCATCCGCAAAGAGGCCAAGGTCCGACCAAGGCACGAGGCAATCTACTTTAGTTGAAGCTACCGAGGGCTCCATGGGTACCCTACCACGTCTTTGAGAGCGTCAACGTCAATCAGAGATAGAGATTGCACGCACTGCTATTGAGTGCAATCTCTCCTTCAATGTGCTCAAGGTGGAGCAATGGAAGACAATGGCGAAAGGCATTGCAAATGTGGGCCCGACACACGATGGATGGACTGGCGTCTCATACCATGATATTCGCACGAAACAACTTGACGAAGAGAGGGAGAGAATTGATAATTCTCTAGCACTCGTGCGAGCAGGATGGACCAAGTATGGGTGTAGCATCCTCTCTGATGGATGGAGTGATAGAAAGAAGAGGGGAATCATCAACATACTGTCTTTCCCTCTAGGCACATACTTTGTATGAGCGGTGGATTCTGAGAAGAAGGGGAGGAAGACAACGGGCAACTTCATATATCGCCATATCAAGCAAGCCGTCATTGAGGTAAGAATCGTGAGGTGTGCCTTGCTTTTTTTAATGTTGAAAGTATGATTATGTTACTTATCTCAATGTTTCGGCATGTATGATGTAGGTTGGTCCAGAAAATGTGGTGCAAGTCGTCACCGACAATGCATCGAATTGCCGACAGATGGGTCGCTTGTTGGAGAGGGATTATTTCTCCATAGTGTGGACGCCATGTGCATCTTATTGTGTAGACTTGCTCATGGAGGACATGGGCAAGTTGGAGTGGATGAAGATGATCATCCGGCAAGCCACCTCCATCGTCACCTTTTTCACCTCAAAGGTGAAGGTGCTTGCCATGTTCCGTGCACATAGCACCCTTGAGTTAAAGAAGCCTTCCACCACCACACTTCGCATACATGTGGCTTCTCTTCGAGAGGCTATATGATGTGAAGACACCCCTTCGCCAAACACTGGTCAGCTTGGAGTGGATGGATTGGGATGAGAGAGAGACGAGTGATGCAAAGCATATGCAAAAGTTGTGCTTGCATGAGGATTTTTCGGCCGAGGTGTTAGACATCATCCCTATTTACTGGCTTCCTATTTGGTGTCCTATTTTAGCCTCTAGGGCTGACCATGTTAGTCAGAGGGGCTGGTCACCCCTCACATATATTTTACCCATATTTATTCCCCATTTATGGTCCTGGGTATTTTTCCCAGTCGTGGAGGTACTTTTAGCTCCAGTCGACTGCCTTCATGTAGGCATGTAGGTGTATATATAGCCGGCATGCCTCCCTCTTATTTCATTGCTTGCCTAGCTTGTCTAGCTGCAGTCCCTCACATACGAGGTTCTCCCCTCTTGCTCGGGACATGTATTCCTTTTGGTGATGATATTGAGAGCAGGCTCTTACCTGTGTTTCCTCTCCATCTCTCTCTCTCTAATGGCACGTACAGGCACAAAGCAGACAGAGCTATATGATACTCAAGAGGCTATGTACCGGGAGATCACGGCAGAGGATGTAGGGTTGCAGAGATGAGCACAGGACAAGGGGGAGATTACAGATTATGGCAGGCATTTTCTCACACTCGGGAGTGCACATGGGTTGGTCATATACACTGGGTTATCGAGATGGCAAGGATCAGATGCTCTCACACACTAGAACTCAAAGGGGGAGTGAGCACAATGGAGTATTTGGATCTCCTTCATTGATACCTGATGTGCGGGTTTTCACGATTTCCAGTAGGCCCATTGGCATAGCAGCCGATCATGCATACCTGAGTTTCACACTAGTAGGTAGATCCCCGAGAGATGGGCCAGCCACTCATCTACTTAGGTACCCGAGATATCAGCTTACACGTGAGACAGTTGGGGTTTACCGAGATGCAGTATCTGATATCTTGTTCGCTGTAGACCCGCATAGCCCTCTGGACGAGATCACGAGAGGATTGGTAGGTGTACTACATGCATCCGCCTCATATGCGTTTTCCTGCACTATGATCCCTTCCACCCACCCCCGCATCACTGCCCCACAGAACAGTTGGTATGATGATGAGTGTCATGAGACACGAGCACAGCTACAGCGTGAGATTGCTATTGGGTCTCACACGCATAGACAGGCCAGGACGATCTTTCGGCGCCTTGTGCCGAGGAAGAAACGAGCCTATCTGGCTAAGCTAGAGGAGGAGATCTACCAACTCTTCTTGGGGAATGTCATGTGCACAGTGTGTATCTACCGTGTGCTACACACACGCAAGACTAGCTTCGAGGTTTGGGGAAGCTTGGAGCTAGGCAAGCTGATTGGCGAGTTGAGTTAGGGATAGACTAACGGGCGGGCACCCAA
The DNA here is from genome assembly GCF_041138505.1 of Cibotium barometz. Lineage (NCBI taxonomy): Eukaryota > Viridiplantae > Streptophyta > Polypodiopsida > Cyatheales > Cibotiaceae > Cibotium > Cibotium barometz. The sequence goes on along the minus strand of NC_141047.1, from coordinate 14,065,777 downwards.
GTATGGACGGGCGGGCGTCATTGGTGATATAGAGTCTCGCGTGATTTGTGAGAGCTCTACGGTTTGGAGCTTGGATCTAGTGCAGACGTGCACCTGCTTTACGTAGCCGAGGCCGGTAGCAGTCTTGAGGCCCGCGAGGGTGGCTTCGCGGCGGCATGGGACGTCGCGAGGTAGAGATTGGTTGGTACGTCAACCTAGTTAGCTCAACTCGTGGCTCGGTGGGGACAGCCAAGATTGTGGGCTTGCCCACGGCTGTCATGGTTGGGTGGTGAGTCAGGCCTGCACCCTCCACTTGTTTATTTGTTTGTTTGCAGGTTTCGACTCTTGAACTGGGAGCGTTCTATGAGGAGATCCTTTGGGGATTTGACAGTGGTATCAGAGCGTGCCTCGTGAACGAGCAAGTTGGTAGGTAGAGAAGATGAGGTTGAAGTAAGGTATGTGTTCAAGAAGCTTGCTGTTTTGTTTATGCATGTTGCTGTTTTTTTTTTCAGATAGTATGTGTTTTTTCATCAAAGAACCTGTGTGATGAGGGTGTAGGTGGTTTGGTAGGGTTGTTTTGCTTTGCAAGAAGAAGGCTGAAGATGTTTGTGCAGTCGCATGAACAAGTCGTGAGAGAAAAAAAGAAAAAGAAAAAGAAAAGCATGTTCGCTTTTGGTTGAACGAGAGAAATGAAATGAAATGAAATGTTATATTAACGTCTTCAAAAGGCCATAATGACCTATGAGACCAAAAGTTACATCATGGTGGATCTGATACAATGTCTGGATAAAAAAAACCCAGAAAATGAAGAATAAAGATGATACTACTGGCACCTAGAAAATGAAACTGGAACTGGAATATAGCGAGGGGGGGGTACGCTATGGAGGTGAGTGGAATATAGTGAGAGGATACAATATCATGTGGAACGGAGGGGTACACTATGGAGGTGCCTCCATCTCATAATATGTGCCGCATCGGACACTAGCGGATCTCCTCAATATCCTCTGTGGTCAGCACCCTGACTGGGTGCCCCGCATGCCTCGCAAGAATAATCCGAATCTGCCGCTGCAACCTCCGTCTATGCTGGGATACCCCGGAGAGAGAGAGAGAGAGCGCGAGAAGTGATCGTGGCAGTGCTGGTCGTGTGCGGGTCGTGGGCTACCGGACGTTGCAAGCGTGTAGGCAGCCATGCCTACGCAGCCGGCCATGCTGGCAGGCGCCTAGGCCTATGTAGGCAGGCGTCCAGGCCTACGCAGGCGGCCAGGCTAGTGGGCGCCGAGGCCTACGCAGCTAAGCCCAGGCGTAGGCTGGCGCAGACCGACGCAGGCTACCTGATGTAGACTTGTTATTAGGGATTGAGTGGTTTAAGACTCTTAAAGTTCAGATCGATTGGTCTAGTCATATTTTTTCTTTTCAACATAGGAACACCGAGTATAGTATTTTAGGTGATTGTATACATCCCTCTCAGGGACCTCTTGTAAATACAGTTGATTTTGGAAATATAATGGATTCTTCTTTGTATACCGCTTTTCATTGTGTATTGATTCCACTTTCTTCATTTCTCATACCTTCTATTATGGATGTCAATGAATTAAGTGTATTTGAAAGCAAAGAATTACAGAAGATACTTGATTCGTTTCAAGATGTATTTCCTAAGGAACTGCCATCGGGTTTACCACCTGAAAGGGTAGTAGATCATCGTATTGACTTGATCCCTGGTGCTCATCCTATTAGTATTCCACCTTACAAGATGAGCCAAGTTGAGGAAGATGAGTTGGCTAAACAACTCGAAGATTATTTGAGGATGGGCCAGATCCGTCCAAGTAAATCACTTTGGGGTGCTTCTATGTTGCTTAGGAGAAAGAAGGATAACACCTGGAGAATGTATATAGATTACAAGAGATTGAACAAGCTGACAGTCAAGAACCGTTATCCTCTCCCTAGATCAGATGACCTGATTGACCGGTTAGCAGGAGCGAAATATTTCACGAAGATAGATTTACGTACTAGCTATCACAAAATACGTATTCATGAAAGGCATGTCGAAAGAACCGCCTTTCGGACTAGGTATGGCCATTACGAGTTTCTCGTATTACCTTTTGGGTTAACCAATACTCCAGCCACTTTCGAGCAAATGATGAACGATCTTTTTCGTGAACATTTGGGAAAATTTGTGGTGGTGTTCTTGGATGATATTTTGATATATAGTCGTACTCTTGAGGATCATGTTCGACACTTCACGATTATCTTATCTATTTTAAGACAGAATCGACTATATGCTAAATTAAGTAAATGTGAGTTTTTTATGATAGACATCATTTACTTGGGACACAAGATCACTAGAGATGGATTGAGCATTGACTATGACCGAGTTCAGAAGGTTCTGGACTGGCCTATACCAAGAACAGTGAAACAACTTCGTTCTTTTCTCGGTTTTGTTGTTTTTCTTCGGAAATCTGTGCGGGAGTACTCTCAGCTCACACTACTGATGACCGACTTGTTGAAAGGTCGTGGACGTTAGTCAAATCAGCCTATCACTTGGAATAACGATTTGGATATGGCCTTCAGACTTTTGAACGATAAAGTCAAGGAAGCACCTATCTTAGCATTATCCGATCCTAGACGGCCTTATGTTCTTGAAACTGATGCCAATGACTATTCCATCGGGCTGCTTTATTTCAAGATGGTAGACCTGTTGCTTTTGAAAGTAAAAAGCTAGACGACACTAAATCTCGTTGGCCAACCCTTGAGAAGGAACTTTATGCTGTGATTCATGCTCTCAAGGTTTGGAGACATTATTTATATGGCTTCAAGTTTGTGGTATTGATTGATCATCATTCAATCAAGTATGTGTGTGATGCGGATGATTTGAGAGGAAGGAAAGCTCGTTGGGCTGAGTTAATGCAAGATTTTGATTTTGAGATTCGTTATCGGAAAGGGTCCATGAATAGTGTTGCAGATGCGCTTAGTCGAATTAGAGAGGTGAATACTTTATCGTTCACCGAGACTTCTATTGACTTATTTCAGTCATTGAGAGGGCTTTGCAGGACCGATAGTTATTTTAGTCCATTTTGGCAGAAAATCCAAGACGGGATCTCATTGATTGACCAAGACTCAATGAGTGAGCAGTCTATCATTCAGGCTGCAGGAGGCCAGTGGATGATTCAGAATGGTTTACTATTCCGTAATGACAAAATTTGTGTACCACAGATCTCCGACATTAGGTCCAAGATTCTTAAGGAGTGTCACGACGTCCCTTCTGCTGGACACCCTGGGGTACACAGGACGCTATCGTTAGTGAAACACACTTTTTATTTGCCAAAGATGAAAGGGTATGTAGGAAGATTATGTTCTCAAGTGTCAAGTTTGTCAAGCAAACAAAGCTGAATGCTTTAGACAGGCTAGGTTGTTGCATCCTTTGCAAATCCCAGGTAATAAATGAGAAAGTATTTCCATGGATTTTATTACCGGATTGCCAAGAACACATCAAGGCCACGATTCTATTTGTGTTGTGGTAGATCGCTTGACAAAAATGGCTAGATTTTTACCAACCCGGAAGACTATTACAGCTACGCAATTAGCAAGGCAGTTTATCGAGCAATTGTTTAGACTGTACGGGTTACTGCAGGACATAGTCAGTGATAGGGACTCGAAGTTACGAGTGATTTTTGGAAACTTGTTTTTGAGAAATTGGAAACAACTTTGAATTTGAGTTCCTCAGATCATCCTCAATCTGATGGCCAGACAGAAAGAGTGAATCAGATTTTGGAGGATATGCTTCGGGCATATATATCCAAAAGACAGAGTTCATGGGAGGATTATCTTCCTATGTTAGAATTTGCATATAACAGTACTAAGCATACGAGTACAAGTTTTAGTCCTTTCATGCTTATGTATGGTTTTCAACCTAGATCACTTGTTACAGTAGGATTCTCAGGACTTCAACATGATGCAGCACGTAATTTCTTGCAAGATATGCAAGAAATGTTACAAGTTACGAAGGAATCCATTAGAAGTGCTCAAGACCGAGACAGATTTTATTCTAATAGACATCGTATGAACGATGGTGTTTTTGCGAGTTCCGAAAGATTCCGAGACTTTACGGACAGGTCGATCTTCGAAATTATCCCCTAGATATTGTGGACCATTTTGTATTACACGACGGATTGGTTCGGTTGTATATGAATTGGATTTGCCTTCTCATGTTAAAGTTCATCTTGTATTTCATGTCAGTAGACGTAAGAAAGTACTGGGTGGAACAGACCAGTTAGTTACTCCTCAAGAAATCATAGATGTCGAGGACATGACATTTGTTCCACACGAATCTGAAAAGATTCTTGGATTTCGTGAAAGAAGATTGGGTAATACGCTTATCACGGAATACAAGATCAAGTGGAAGGATCATGTTGAGGAGGACGCTCCACGGGAGACATTGACTACTCTTCAGAGAGATTACCCTGGCTTTTTAGTGAGCTCAGGAGTGAGCTCTTAGAGGAAGGGGAGTATGTCATGTGCACAGTGTGTATCTACCGTGTGCTACATGCACTCAAGACTAGCTTCGAGGTTTAGGGAAGCTTGGAGCTAGGCAGGTTGATTGGCGAGCTGAGTTAGGGATAGACTAACGAACGGGCACCCAAGTATGGACGGGCGGGCGTCCAAGTGTGGACGCTCGATGACCGGCCAAGAACCTATAAAAGGGCGGCCAAGGTTAGTCGTCGGTGATATAGAGTCTCGTGTGATTTGTGAGAGCTCTATGGTCTGGAGCCTGGATCTAGTGCAGACGTGCACTTGCTTTACGCAGCCGAGGCTGGCAACAGTCTCGAGGCCCGCGAGGGTAGCTTCGCGGTGGTATGGGAAATTGTGAGGTAGAGATTGGTGAGAACGTCAACCTAGTTAGCTCAGCTCGTGGCTCGGTGGGGACAGCCAAGATTGTGGGTTTGCCCACGGCTGTCATGGTTGGGTGGTGAGTCAGGCCTGCACCCCCTTCTTGTTTATTTGTTTGTTTGCAGGTTTCGAGTCTCGAACCGGGAGCGTTCTACAAGGAGATCCTTTGGGGATTTGATAGGGAAGGACAGCAAGAGGGCATGGAAGATGTTTCAGGAGAGAGATAGCTCGGTACTCCGATTACTGCACCTGAGGCACGGCATACTTATGCTAGAGCGCTATATGATGCACCAGGACAGCCCCCCACCCCCCCTCCACTGGGAGCTAGACTGGCTAGCAGTACCTTTTTTACTATGCGGATGGTGCTAGATGCCATAGACAGGTTACAGAATGGAAAGGTACAGGATCATGATGGGCTAGTTGGAGAGCACTTCTCATATGCACGAGACACTTTGGCTCCGCTCATCGTACATGTGTTTAATCGTGCCGTTTGTGAGGGTTTCCCGACAAGTTGGACAGAGCATATCATTGTACCATTGTTTTATAGTGGGACCAGGCAACTACAGGACGATCATGATTGGTCATTACTTGGCCAAACTATATGGCTCTATATTGGAGTCGGAGCTGAGCCGATGGGCAGAGAGGCATGGTCATCGAGCACATGGACAGGCTGGCTTCAGGAGAGGATTTACTACCTTGGATCACATACTGACACTTCAGGCACTTATTGAAGAGGGCAGGCATAGAAGAGAAGGATATACTGCTGCTTTGTGGACTTCCACAAAGCCTTCGATAGTGTACCATGTGCCAAGCTTATGCATAGATTGCATGACATTGAGGTACCCGAGGATATGCAGTGGGGTATATATGCTTTCGTATGAGTCTGTGAGTGACAGGCAGAGTCCGAGCTCCAGGCAGACTATCTGATAGGGTGATCAACACGATAGGGGTGAAGCAGGGATGCCCGCTATCGCCCACCCTCTTTGGACAGTACATTGATGCGGTCTCTGATTATGTAGACAGATTGGGAGGCCCAGGGGCATGCCTGGCAGGGGTGTTGATACCCGTCTTGTTATATGCTGATGATATTGTTCTAATCTCAGACTCTCCGGAGGGATTACAGAGACACGTGGATGCATTACAGGCTTTCTGTGCGGATAGATATCTGACAGTGAACCTTGGGAAAACCAAGGTTATGGTGTTTAACACCACACATGCATGGGTGACCAGATCAGAGTCTTAGTTCACTTTCTGAGGGGAGCCGGTAGAGTGCATCACGTCATATGTCTACTTGGGAGTTACTTTCAGAGGACCGCATTTCTCCCTGAAGGAGGCAGCAGCAGCTAGATTAGCTCGAGGGCATGCAGCCTTGGGGGCACTTGAGAGGCAGTGTGCACACATACAGTTTCAGGAGCCACACACCAAATTATGGCTATTTGACACGCTTGTCACACCGACCCTCCTGTACGGAGCTCCAATTTGGGGGCCTAGTATACATCACAGATCTCAGAGAGGGACAGATGAGGGATGGAGGCAAATGGAGAGACCATTGATTATGATGATTGGTCGCATGATTCGGAGCAAATCAGCAGTACCACATGAGATTGTTCAGGCTGAGCTGGGTGCCCCACCAGTAGTAACCAAGGCCCTATTTCAGGCAGTTACCTTTTAACAGCGGCTATGGGAGCTCTCTCAGCAAAGGTACTCCCGATTGGCATTGACCTCATCCATACAGTTGGCAGAGGATGGAGATACTCATTGCTGGTACGCTCAGATGAGATCATGGTTTGACCTACATGGTTTGCGGATAGAGGCACTACCATCCTTGCGGTACAGTTTGGATTGTCCATTTTTGGATCTCACCCGCTCAGAGCAAAACCGCGTGATTAGGATGGATATCATTAGAGTGGACACAAAGAGGACATGGACTAGCCCCCTTGAGCCCTTAGGCATGAAAATGGCTCTTGTAACCATTTTCTACACCTCTCACCAGATGATTTTATCACCCCCCCGGCGTACATGGATGTACACCTATCACATGGGATACATTGTGCCGTTGGACAGATCCGGACCTCATCACACCAGCTGCGGATTGAGACAGGGCGATATATGCATTAGATCTTGGATGACCGCATTTGTCAGCTATGCTACCAGGCGGTAGAGACAGAGGAACACTACATTTGCCGATGTACAGTCTATTATGAGATCCGAGGGAGATATCATTGCCTCTTCCGAGAGGGTTTTGGGCCGTTACGCAGGGTCATGGAGTTTGAGGATCAGAGATGCCTGGGATTGTTTCTGCTTGAGCTCAGGAGACATAGAGAGACCCTCTTGGTGGCAGACAGGAGGCCGAGCCATGATGTACCTAGACAGAGGACCCTAACAGATTTTTTCGACACCGGCACCAGCAACCCAGCCCACACACCTCCTGATACCTCCTCCATTGGGCCATCAGGGCACCGACCACGCTCCCAGGGAGTCACCACTGATAGAGCAGTTATCTTATGTCGTGCTCGTCGGCCACGCCCACCGGGATCCCGACCACGGCATCCTCACCATCGCCAGATCAGAGCCATTATTTCTCGGGATCGGAGGTGCCTACCTTGCTTCTACGACCTCTCCATTCTAGACAGCCCCATGGCGGAGATACTTGATCTAAGGAGAGGGCAACACTTCAACTGATCAGCATACGTGGATCTACTTGATATACATTTTTCAGTATTTTCCAGTTTTTTCTACTCAGGATCATCTCGGAGTCTTACAGTTCTGTTCTTATAACTGTAGGACAATCAGTTTATTGTATTTTTTAGTTTCATTTAGTTGTTCTCTTTGATGAGACACCAACTGCAGATGTTCTCTCAGTTGTGGTCTCATAGGCCATTATGGCCTCTTAGAGACATTAATATATCATTTCATTTCATTTCATTTCTCTCACTCTCTCTCTCCTGTGTTTCCACTTTCCCTTCTTCCGTTGCACATTCTATCATGGTATCAGAGCGCTCGTGATTTTCAGCGTTGGATGCTCCCTCCTCTACCTCTTCATATCTGCGTTTTTCCGCCCATGGACACATCTGCGTTTTTGTGTTCATGCGTTGAAGCTTGCGTTTCTTCAAGGGCTGATTGATACCCATTCAGTGGGCTGCAGTTTCCTCTCTTCAGGGCGTCAGTTTGCAGCTTCTTGGCAGCCTGACAAGGGTGTTTTTTTCGGACAGCATACCTGTCCTTCTTGGTGGCACCTTCCAGGGGTTCACAAGTGTTTTTTTTTCAGGACTGGACAGCAACATAGCTGTCCCAAACAGGCTGCATTTTTTGGCATGTGTGGGCTTGCTTTCCCAGCCCTGATCTTGGAGCTCTTTGGGCTCCTTTTTGCCTATCCTTTCTGGTTATCTTGTGCCATCCATCCCACCCCGTGATTGTTCTCTGTAGCAGTTCTTGATCTGAGGCTTCATCGTTTCTATATTCAGCCTATTCTACAGCCCCTTATACCTCTGCATTTTCAGATTTGCAGCCATGGTTGCTGCGTTTTTCTGAACCGATCTTGCTGGTAGCTCTACCTTCACTTGGGCTTCATCTGTTGAACCCGAAGGTACCTTCTCTTCAACGTTTTTCCTCATAGGAGGTGTGGACACTGGTTGACCTGAATTTTCAGGTTTGTAGCCCTTGTTTGGCTACGTTTTCTTCTCTTGTGGACACAGATCACTTGCAGAGGGGGTTTCTTGTTTGGATTGTGGCTTTGGAGGCAGTTTGATACTTGAGGAGGATTCTGAATTTCAGATTTCAGTCAGCGTTTTGCTGATTTTGGAGCATCTATACCTGTGTTTTGTTCCTGGCCTACACAGTTTCCTGGTTTCTACATGCTCCTTGCCTTCTGTTGGCAGTGGAGTGATATTTTTGCTGGATAGCAGTGTTTTGGCTGCGTTTTGCTTCCCATAGAAGTTTTCTACACTCAGAAGGGGTCTTTTTCCAGCTACCTCACTTGAGGATCAGTTTCGGGAGCTGTGTTGTATCTGTGGAGACTTTCTTCTTTGACATGAGTTTACAGTTATTTGGAGGAGAGAAGTGATCTTTTCCGAGATCCTGAGCAGAGTTTATTTTGTTCGAGTTTGTGTTCTTTGCAGTATTTGACAAGGAGGGTGTTTTGCTCTTTGCGGTGTGATCCTTTCACATGGATCTTTTATTTGTTGCTGATTCTTGGGATCTGGTTCTACTTCTGGAACAGTCTTCTGCTATCTGTGATGCTTTTGAGGACTTTGTTACCACTGCAGTTTATATTCCTGCTTCCCTTCCTCATTGTGAGGAGTCTATCCCTGCATCTCTTTATGATGCTTCTGATGCCCCTTCCCCTGCCAGCTCTGCAGGCTTGTTGTTTTGGAGGATGGTTTTTTGGATTGGACCCAGTGGGATTCTTTGGATCTGTGGTTGCTAACCGTGCTTGGGGCACAGTGGTACTTCCACAGTTTTTTGGATTTGGATCAGAATCAGGTTGGGCTTGTACCAGTCCGACGATTTCTTTTTTCGGAGAGGGATGTGGAGTCCTTTCATCTTGCGATTCCCACCTCAGTGGTGTGTACTTATGTACAGCATTGGGCAACTCATGTTATGGAGTTTGAGCAGATGGACCTATCTTTTCTACAGAGTCTTTACATCTTGCCATGCCGACCTTTTCAGAGGATACTCTTATATAGCATTTGGCTACTCTTGGTACAGAGTTGGAGTAGATTGACTCTATTTTTGAGGATTTCAGTGAGGAGCAACTTGCTTGTCCTTGGATTGATTATATACAAGATCTGATCTTGGTTGGTTATGAGGTTTTTCATACCTTCTCCAGGCTGGATACACGACATTCGACTTCGGGGAGTGTTCTTACACTTGGGTTTGGAACCATTATTTGGAGGAGCACGTCGCAGCCTATATGGTTGTTTTCTTCCAGAGGAGCGGTGTACTTGGCAGCTTGTTATGTTGCTTTTGTAGCTAAGTTGCTGAGGAGATTGCTTGCACAGCTTTCTTGGTACCTGTTTCTGCAGTCTTTCATCTTTGATCGAGGACGGCGTCTCTGGCTTCTTGGAGTTCACTCAGCATCCGGTCCTGAGAGGGGGTGTTAGACATCATCCCCTACTTGTTGGCTTCCTATTTGGTGTCCTATTTTAGCCTCTAGGGATGACCATGTTAGTCAGAGGGGCTGGTCACGTCTCACATATATTTTACCCATATTTATTCCCCATTTCTGGTCGTGGGTATTTTTCATAGTCGTGGAGGTACTTTTAGCTCTAGTTGGCTGCCTTCATGTAGGTGTATATATAGCCGGCATGCCTCCCTCATATTTCATTGCTTGCCTAGCTTGTCTAGCTGCAGTCCCTCACATACGAGGTTCTCCCCTCTTGCTCGGGACATGTATTCCTTTTGGTGATGATATTGAGAGCAGGTTCTCACCTGTGTTCCCTCTCCATCTCTCTCTCACTCTCTCTCTCCTGTGTTTTCACTTTCCCTTCTTCCGCTGCACATTCTATCACGAGGTGCGGAGCATTGTCATTGCCATACCCCCCTTCTATAGGGTTCTGTTCATGACCGACATGGAGGGCGCTACCTTGGGCCTCTTGGCCCACTTCATGCGAGAGGCCACCGTTGAGTTGCGCGCTTGTTCTTCCCTTGATGACGACAAGGGCGAAGATCTTTTGCACATTGTGGATAGGAGATGGAGGTGGATGCGGTGACCTATCCATGGTCTTGCCTCCTTGCTACATCCGGCCTACAAATCATCCACCCTCTTCACCGACATTGAGTTGCTAGAGGGATGCTTTCTTGCCTAAGGCACTGCCAGAGGAGTTCCATGGGAAATTCTTGGAGGAGCTCATTAGCTACAATGACCAGAGGGGGGGAGTTGCACTTGCATCACCGGATACTTGGAAAGGGGAGTAGCTTGTGAAATCCCTTTTTTGGTGGGAGATATTTGGCTACACGCTTAGCCTCCTCCAAAAGGTGGCTTTGAGACTCTTGGCTCAAGATTGTGGTTCGGGTGCATGTGAGAGGAATTGGAGCACCTACTCTCTCATACACACGAAGCTCCGCAATCGCTTGAGCACACAACAGTTAGCGGCTAGTGTATTGCCGCACTAACTTGCGCATGCTGTGTGCTATGCACAAGATGGACTCGGCTAGACCATAGTAACATAAAAACCCGTTTTTCCCTCACGAAACGTTTCTGACATGAAACGTTTTGAAACAAAGTGAACCTTGCCCATCGAAACTGTGTTTCGCCCAAATGTAAAGTGAGGTAAAAAAAACGGGTAGAAGGATTTTTTTTTGCAAATGCAATTTCTATCGTCTGTTCCGTCCTTGTTTGCTGCCCATTTGCCACTTCACGCATCCAACGCTTCTTCTCGGCCGCAACCCATTGCTCCGCCTCTTCTCCCCGTCCACTCCTTTTGGCTCCTTCACTTCTTCTCCTCCATGCCTCCTGTTCCTCTTCCCTTTTCCTCTCTCTCTATTCTCCTCCACGGTCCACCCCTCATCATCTTCCCTCCTCCTCTTTCCTCCTCCTCTTTCTCTCCTTTTCTTATCTTCCAACTTTCTCTCCTTTTCTTTTACCTCCGTATTCCCTTCCAACTTATTTCTTTCCCCCTCTCTTTCTCTCCTTTTCTTGCCCAAATTTTGAAAATACCAAAAAACCTACTCCCAAAATCATGAATTTCATACCCACTAGTCCCGAAAAATGCATCTTTATCTTTCTGTTGGCTATGTTATAAATTTGGTATGTGTAAATAAGAAGTGTCATTTTGAAACCTATGTGTTTCGTCCAAAACAGACGAAACGAAACAAAACAAAACCTTCGAAATGATGAAATGACAGAACGGATGAAACGTTTCATGTTACTATGGGCTAGACAGGTATAATTCACAACTAATGACCACTTAAAAGTCAAAATTTTAGTTGTAAACTTCTAACTTTTTGCTTTTTGAGTTTTATTTGACAATAACTATGTGTCAATGCACATTATCGCTTGTAGGTCAATGTGGACAAGTTCAAGCTCACACGTGACTCTCTCAAGAGTGTCCACAAGGAGGTAGATGAGGAGGAGAGATTGTATGCGGAGGTCTATGTGGAGCTTAAGGAGTTTGATTGAGGAGTTTCTCGTACTCGTCGTGGGCGTGCAACAACTCGGCCTAGTAGCAGAGGAGTGCAAGTAGGCACTCGCGGATGCGCCTTTCATCCCGGCTCGAGTAGCGCAATGCAAACCTACACACGATGAGGTTCCGGTAGTTCTTCCTCCGCTCCTGCAAATTAGGACGCTCCGATTTCCTTGTCACAGGGCATTAGAGAGTCCGAGTTTGATGACGAGGGCAACATCCTTAGCGAAGGTGACTTCCGCGAGTGATCCGATGGACACTCTTCTGATGGAGATGATCCTAGAGGGAGCTCTAATTTTAATAGTGATCACTTCTCCATCTGGATTCTAGTCCCAAGCCTCTAGCCTCTCTTTTTTGTACACCAGTTCTTTTACTTTTTACGACTACCTGTGCCTAGAGCGTCTCGCATTGTATGACTTAGCCAAAGCCATAGTTGGGGGATCCATAGACATTTTATTTCCTCCAGGAGCATCACCTTTCAGAGGGGCGCACCCGCCGATGTGGGAAGATTCTTCCAGGCCACTTTCTGGTCCCCATCCTTCGGCCCCTCGGGGACGTAGGGAGGTGTATTTCTGTCAGTGAGTAGCTTTTGCCAGCAGTGACAGGCTCATGAGTCATAGTCCTAGGGCGTGCAGAGTGGATTACCATTTTGATCGAAGAGGATAGCGTTGGCTTCCTCAATGTTTATGTTTCGAACGCCACTGTAGGTAGAGCCCTCTTTTGGAGAATAGTCCTGCTAGGCCCTCCCTCAGGCTGACTTTTGGTGCTTGGACGGTGACTTTAACATGATAGAGGCAACGGAGGACGGACTTGGAGGAGGCACAGCCACAGTCTCAGGCCTCTGAGGACACCTCGTCTCTAAAAGCATGTCCTTCACCTTCTTGATGTCAATATTGTCGACATTCAGTTGTCGTGGCTCTATGGGATTGCCTCTCTGCTCAATTAGAGAGAGGTTACAATGGCAATAGACCAACCGTTTTAACTGAGTAGTGGATAGCTTGTTTCTCTTCTTCGTATGGAAGAGAGCCCATGTGCTCCAGTTCCTCTCACATAGGCCGGAGCTGTAGTTTTGTAAGAGGACTCCAAGTGCAAGGCGTTTCTCTCAATAAGAGAACATGAAACGTTGTAAGTACGGTGTACATCTCAAATGTAAACACTTGAGTCTTGAGAAGGGACACTCACCAGTAGAGGGGTACCAATTCCATAGCATCTTGCCTATGCACACACAATATGACCCATTGTTAGTGATGATCTGCACAACATTCTACACATGGGCCTGAGCTGCAGTTTTGTGAGAGCACTCGAAGTGCAAGGCGTTTCTCTCAATAAGAGAACATGAAGCGTTGTAAGTACAATGTACATCTCAAATGTAAAAACTTGAGTCTTGAGGAGGGACACTCACCAGAAGAGGGGTACCAATCCCATAGCATCTTGCCTATGCACACAGAGTTTGACCCATTGTCAGTGATGATCTGCACAACATTCTTATACTTCATGATTGGACAATCTTTGAGGTAAAGTTCACACTTTTTGTATTCTTGTCTTTACTTGTTTTGTTTTAGTGAATTAGTCATTTAAAGTCTGTTTTTGCTAATTAGTTATAAAAAATTTATTTAGCTTGTTTGTTAGAAATTCTTTTGTTGTGGTTCAATAAAGAATTTGTATGTGTGTATGTGGGCGTGTATGATTTAGTTATGTATTTGTCTATTTTTGCAAGTTATTATTACTATTATTATTATTTTCTTCTCGGGTGTCTCTATGAAGCTTTTTTTTTTAATTTTTAATTTTTTAAAAATTTTTGTTTGTTTTTGGTGATTCTCTTCTTTCTTTTAAAATTATTCGTAAGTTCAGATTCATTTGGCCTTATGACGGTATGTATATATATATATATATATATATATACAACATTCTGTGGGCCAATCTCTAGCACACTGCCTCACAGAGATGCCTCCAAATAAATGCACCTATGACCAATGTCCCTGCTATAGAGGCATTGATAGCGTGCAAAAACATAGTGCCCTTGCAAGAGGACATCAAAATGTTGTACACATTTCTCTTTCTAATGCCTGACCAGCCATCGCATTAGATAGTGCTGCCATATTTAGCCGACTGCCCCTTCAATGCCACCATCTCTAACTCCACATGTTCTTTCTCTTTCCTCAATTGGGTTGTGCATAAGGACTCATAAGAGGGGCCCTTGCACTTATATCCAATGCGGGAATTGCCCTTATTGCCTTCGGTCTTAGTGGTCTCTTTTAGAGCTTGCTTTTGAATTCCTGCTCTTATGCTTGCTCTCTTTAAGCTGTGGCTACCACCGCTAGGGGCAACCAACAAGATGTCATTTGAGCTCGAGGAGTAGAGATAGACCCAACTCCAGTGTCCATACCATGAGGCATAATATGTTTGTTTTATTTGCAGCAATCACCAATGCTGGTTAACTCTGGTCAACTTTAGTCAAAACTGCTCCAAAACAGTTAAGTACGCTAGTAATTGTCGAAGTGTGATCGACTGTAGTCAAAACTGGTTCAAAACAATAAAAAACAACCATTCGTATGAAAAATAACCCTGACTGTTACATTTGCGTGTGTTGCTCATTATCTATTGACCTTGAAGTTTTATGTGACCCTGCTGGCTGCCTTGTTGCAAACCACAATCTACGTTGGTCACAATATCTGTGCGGGATCAGAACAAAAAGTAAATGCCATGTCTAAGTGGCATGGCTTGTGAGGTTGTCCATAGCTGTGGCAGGATTTTCTTAACCATAGTACATCATGTACTTCAAGAACAATGTCCACGATCCACCATACAGAGTGCTGCATTCATGCAGGTGGATATGGCTGTTTTACTAGCAGCATACCTAGTTCTGATGTTGGTGTCTACTATGAGCTCGAGTGGCAAGATGGAGAAAGGATTCTTGGCAACCGCATGTGACCTCCAGCTGCAATGCTTTTGCATAACTGTGTCCAGCGGATTGATTGAATATTATGTATTTTCTTTTCAGGTCTCAAGTGGGAGATTGCTGAGGGTTTGGGCTGCTCATTATAAGGCTGTAACATGCCTTGTTTTCTCAGATGACGAATCCTTACTTATATCTGGAGCTGATGATGGATATGTCAACGTGTGGCCACTCTTGAGGTATGCTGTTTATAAGGAATTCTCTTGCTAGAGAGAGAGAGAGAGAGAGAGACAGAGAGAGAGAGAGAGAGAGAGGGTCTTTGAGACCAAATGATGATAATATACTGCCATGGAAAGAAAAAGAACTGAGAAAAAAAAGCTGCCAATGCCTTTGGTATAAGTGCATGGTATTTTGTGTGTACACGTGTGTGTGTGTGTGTGTGTGAGAGAGAGAGAGAGAGAGAGAGAGAGAGAGAGAGAGAGAGAGAAAAGAAAGAAAGAAAGGAAGATATATCAAGCGTCTACTAAAGACCCAATGGGCCTATGAGACCAAAGTGATACAATAATGTCCATGGCATATCTCATCATGGAATGCAAAATAAAACAAAAAGAAAACATAAACATAGCTATCTCACTAGGGTGATACAAAATTGTCCATGGAAACTCATCATGGAATACTAAGAACATAGAAACATGAGCTCCGAGTGGATGGTATACCACTCTCCAAAATATCAAGCATGGGGCTAATGAGTATGGCCGAGAGGTCTCCCTCAACTATGTCACGTGGAAAGGTAGCTCGATGGCGGTGGAGCATGTCCTGGTGGATGTGGAGCTGATGAGGTGATCGTGGCCGACGGGGGGGGGGGGGGGGGGGGGTCGAGGGCGTCGGGCACGCTGGAGTGTAGAGGCTCGGTCCGAGGTAACTCCTCTCGAGCGAGGTAGGTCCAGAGCAACTTGTGGAGGGTCCACACGATCCACTATGTTGGTGTCCTCCACCTCTTGGCTGGGGCCGAGGCGCTCTCAAGAAGGTGTCCCTGTGTCTGTAGAGCTCAAACAGGAAGAGGCCCAGGCAACGCTGGTCTTGGAAGTCAATGATCCTGGAGAGTAGACTGAATCCCTCGCGAAATAGACAGTGAAACCTCCCACGGATCTCATAGTATATTGGGCGACGGCATACGTAATGCTCCTCCATCTCAACCTCTGTGTGGCATGGTCGGCAGATCCTCTCCTCTTTGGGTCTCCGTATGAGCTTCCCGGCTTTGAAGATGCGCTCAGCTCTACCTGTCTCCACTCTGAGGCGGTGGGATGAAACCCGTATCTGGCCAATCGCAATCCGCATGGCATGGGACATATGAACACTCAAGTAGCCCGACTGCTGGATGAATCCATCCTCAGTGTGTGTAAGGAAGTGATCTCGGTAGAAGTGCATCTTCGTGGGGAGCTTTGGAGGTGTGATCCATGTGCAATGTGTGTAGAGGCTGAGAAGATCTAACCGGATAACCCGGTTGGTATCCTCGTGAGATAGCTGAAGAAAAGGGGAGTCCAGATTGTACTGAAGGGGGGGTAGGCGGTCCATGCAGAGCCCATATACTGAGAACCAAGTGGAAACTAGTGCATACCATACTCCAGAGTGCCCTCAAGTGCTAGCTGTCTGGAGGACTTTAGGGCAAGCCGATATCTATGGGGATCCATGTGACTGATGCGATGGAGGTATGTGACTGATGCGATGGAGGTATGTGACTGTTTGGAAGAGTGCATCCACTACCATCGGGGCAGCAGCAAACTCTGCCTGGATAATATGATGTGGGACTGATGGTTTGTTGCGGATCATACGGGAGAACATCATGACCTGGGGCCTCTCAACTCGCTGTGCCAATCCTCATCGGATAAATCTGGCCCCCAGAAGGCTGCTCCATACATCAAGGCTGGTGTGACGAGGGTGTCAAAAAGCCATCCCTTTGTCTTGGGCTCCTGGAAATGTGCCTGGAAGCACTGTCGCTCAAGTAAGCTCAAGGCTGCATATCCCCGTGTCACTCTGGCATGTCCTGCTGGAACCATGGTAAAGTGTGGGCCACTAAAAGTGACACCAAGGTAGACATAGGATGAGATAATCTCCACAAGATCCCCTCTATATGTGAAGCTCAATCTGGATGTGAAGGGGCGAGAGGTATTGAAGACCATTACCATGGTTTTACCAAGGTTAACAGAGAGGTCCCGCTGAGTGCAAAAGTTATGTAAGGCATCCAACTGCCTGAAGCCCTTCGGCTGAGTCTGAGAGAAGGACGATGTCATCTACATAAAGTAGTATGGGGATCGATATGCTTGCCAGTGTGGGACCAGCCCTGTCTAATCCATCAATGAAGCTCGAAATCTCATCAATGTAGAGGCTGAAAAGAGTGGGTGATAGAGGGCAACCTTGTTTCACCCCAATAGTGCTGGAGATCTCCTGTGATGTACCTACTGGGGCTCTCACTCGTCCAGTGACGGACTCATAGAGGGCAATGATGCTCCAAACCATGTCAGACGGGACTCTGATCTCCTGTAGACGGTGTAGGAGGTGGGCTCGGGGTCACCTGTGGCATCATCTGACAAGGAGCCTGGTGAGTCTCCGAGTAGAAGACTATATCTCTATCTCTAAAGCTGTCCTCAAAGGCACCTACATCAAGTCTGAGGGATCCATTGCAGTTCCAGGCTGCCAGCTTTAATTTGGTCCCATAGGTCTCGCACCGTCATGTAGAGCGTCGCTCCACGATGACCACCCTCCCTTCTCTATAAAATGCTATCTTTCCCTTTTCTCTTGCCGCTCTAATCTCTGGCATAACTTCCTTCATATGTGCAAGCTGTGAAAGAGTAAGATCATCACCAAGAAAAATGCCTGTATTCTTTAAAGTGGGTCGTCTCTTCAAGAACTCCTCCTTCGCCTCAATAGAGGGGAAGCGAAGTATGAGAGCTCTCTCCTTTGATGTTTCCCCGTTGCCTCTGCTTTTTTTGCCCACTCTCCAAGCTTTTGCGTGTGTCGGACTGTCAATCCCCATCAACACCATAAGCTCTTTCACCTCCTCTTCAACTTTATCCCTGTCTTTAAGGCCGGTAATCCTCACATGCAAAGCACGTGTACGTCTTCGTTGTTCCTCTTCCAAAGTCATGTTAATGATTGTAGGTGTAGGGGTTGTTATCTCCTTACCTTTACCCTTCTTGGCGACCTCTATCCACTTCTCCGCTTCATCCATCTTCTTTTGCGTCTTGGTGATGACTTCCACCCATGAGGAAGTCTTTGCTTCATGTTGCTTCTCTTCTTCCTTAATTGCCCGTACTTGTTCTTTGATAACCTTGAGCTCTTCTATCATTGATGGCTGAATTTCACCTTCTTCAAGTCCACCATTTGCCTTGGCCTCTGCAAGCTCCCTCTGAAGAGCTGAAATTACGCCTTTGAGCGTGTTGACTTCCCCGTGAAGGTCTTTGACTTCCGCTAATAGGTCCTCCTTCTCCTCTTTCCACCGCTTACCCTCATTGAATAACATTTGGAGAAAGTTGGCTTTCTCCTTCCACCATTCCTCCATCTCTGCCTTCCATTCCTTCATTTCCTTTTCCACATTTGTTATCCTCTTGTTTGTGACCATAAAGGTCGCCTTCATCGGGTTGCGCAAGGGGGAAGCCATGGAAGAAGCGAGAGAGAGAGAGAGAGTTATGCTGCTGCCTTGGGGGCCTGAGCAAGGGTGCGTGGGCAAAGGGGGCCGGACGGCCTAACGGATAGATAGGCTGGCCATTGCCAGCAGAACTGTGCAGCGTACAGAGCAGCAGGGGGCAGCGAAGCAGGCGGCGCTAACAGGGCGGCGGAAGCGGACAGGGCGGCGGCGGCGGCGAGCAGGGAGGGAAGGCGGCGGAAGCGAGCAGGCGAGAGGGGGTGACAGAAAGTTCGAACAGCAGGCGGGAGGGGGAAGCGAAGCATGCGGCGCTAACAAGGCGGCCGAAGAGAGAGAGAGAGAAAGAGAGAGAGAGAGAGATGGGGGGTGCAGGCAGGCAGCGGGAGGGGAGAGCGAAGAGCGAAGAGCGAAGGGAGCAGTTTGTAGCATAGGGGAGAGAGAGAGAGAGAGAGAGAGAGAGAGAGAGAGAGAGAGAGAGAGACAAAGACAGAGAGAAAGCCTAGAGGCTTGAGAGAGGGGGGAGAGAGTGGCTTGAGAGTTGCGAGAGAGAGAGAGAGAGAGAGAGAGAGAGACAGAGACAGAGAGGATTGAGAGAGGGGCACTTGATAGTTGAGACTTGAAATGAAATGTTATATTAACGTCTTCAAAAGGCCATAATGACCTATGAGACCAAAAAGTTACATCATGGTGGATCTAATACAATGAAATGAAATGAAATGTTATATTAACGTCTTCAAAAGGCCATAATGACCTATGAGACCAAGAAGTTACATCATGGTGTCTGGATAAAAAACCAGAAAATGAAAAATAAAGATGATACTACTGACACCTAGAAAATGAAACTGGAACTGGAAGGTAAACTTGAGAGAGAGAGAGAGAGAAAGAAAGAAAGAAAAAGAAAGATTTTATTAACGTCTTCCAAAAGACCGAACTCGGCCTATGAGACAAATCGGTGTACCTGTATGGGGTATCCTCTGTCATCCCAACAAAATGAAAAAGTACTGAACTAAAAAGCTGAATCTGGGTGTGCAATAAGTACAATGAGTGGTGGCGGGGATGGAGCTCTACTACTAGGAGAATGCAAAGCTATATGCATGGAGTATACAATCATGATATGCAACCTAGCTAGCTCCATCATGTACCATACTGGGGGTATAAAATGGTATACATCAATGAAGGGGGTGTCCACAGCTCCCTGAAGAACATGCTTGGGTGTGCTCTGAAGCGAGCCAGTCGCTCCGCACCCTCTCTGAAACTGAGCTCTAATCTCTGTCATCTCTCTCTGGTATAGGCGTGGTGTCTGAAAGCCAGGTGTCCACTGTCTCCTGCGGGCTCTGAGTGTCTCTGCTCTCTGGAGAGTAATTCCCTGCCGTGTAGGGGCTGGGAGTGGGATGGATCTCTGAAAAAATGTAGTAATCTGTGTCTGTCGTCCCCCCTCTGGAGCTGTCTGAGCCTGTAATGATGTCTCTCTGTGGCGCTGTATGTCTAGAATGAATCTCCCCAGTATGCGCTGGTCTGCTACCTTAAAGATCTAGCGTAGGAAATGTGGCTCTCTGAATAAAATGGGATATCTCTCTCTGATGGCTGTATATGCTCTGCATCTGCATACATAATGCTTCTCACTCTCCACCTCCTCTCTGCACAATCTGCATACCCTCTCCTCTCGAGGGATCCGTGTTGCTCTGCCAGTCCCAATCTCCAATCGGTGTGATGAAACTCTAAGCTGACCGATAGCCACTCGGGAGCCGTGTGGTAAAAAGCCCTCCATGTATCTAGGCCTCTCTATAAATCCATCATCACTGATACTCATGAAGTGATCTCTGTAGTATAGCATCTTCGGTGGAAGAGGCTGTGTAGGCGATATCCATGTCTCTCGTGTATAGAGCTGCCATAGATCCTGTCTCAATACTCTGTTCCTCTCACTATGAGAGAGACGGATATGTGGTGCATCCCTGTCATACTGGAATGGTGGTAGATGATCCATGTCTAGGCCATGCTGTGAGAACCAATGTGTGACCTGTGCATACTATGATCCTCTGTCTCCTGCCTCAGCCAACTGTCTAGATGCCTCAAAAGCTCTGTATGACAATCTGTCATGTGGCATCTCTCTGAATCTGTCTAGCAGGCATATAGTCTGAAATATGGCCTCTACCATCATAGGAGGCGCAGCACACTGTGCTCGGATAATGTCATGAGGTACTGACGGTTTGCTGCGTATCATGTGTGCCATCATGAGGGCCTGTGGTCTCTCTATTTGTGTCCACCAATGGGTAGCAAGGCCTGGCGCCCATACCGCTGCTCCATACATCAATGCCGGTGTGACTAATGTGTCAAATAGCCACCCCTTCGTCCGAGGCTCCTGAAAATGCGCCTGGTGGCACTGTCTCTCTAGCATAGCCAATGCTGCATATCCCCGTGTCAATCTAGCTCTGGCTGCTGAACCCATGGTGAAGCGTGTGGCTGCTCTGCAAAGACGGTAACCCCTAGGTACTCGTATGATGTCACCACCTCCACCTGGCGTCCTGCAAGAGTGAATGTCAGCTGACTCCTGCCCTGTCTCGATGTATGAAAGACCATAACCTTGGTTTTCCCAAGGTTCACAGTAAGACCCCTCTGTGTGCAGAAATCATCGAGTGCATGTAGATGCTGCTGTAGACCACCTGGAGACTCAGACACTAATACAATATCATCAGCATAAAGCATAATATGTACTGAGGTACCTGCTAAATCAACTCCATCTCCGCCTCCCCGTGTAATGAAGTCAGCCACCTCATCAATGTATAACCCAAATAGCGTGGGGGAAAGTGGGCATCCTTGCTTCACACCAATGGTGCTAGCAATAGTCTCGGACATACCTCCTAGACATCTGACTCGCCCAAAAACCTGCTCATATAATGCATAGATGCCCCATGTCATATCTGCTGGTATGCCAAGAGACAGCAGGCGCTGAAAGAGCCTCTCTCGTGGTACTTTTTTTTTTTTTAAAGAAAACGATCCTTCTATTAGTTAATGAGAAAACGCCATAAGGCTACAAAGCTCACCTCACAAGGAGGGATAAAAACACACGGTGAACACCTTAGCTCCACCCCCATGGCTGGCCGCTCTCTGGGGGGGCTACCTAGTAGTACATGTGGGAGGTGAGAAAAGCCAAACTGGAGGCCTATAGTGCCAAGTGACATCCTCGCCCCTCGCGATGAGGAAAGGGCCAGGCTGCCAAGTGCGGAGGAAAGCCTTGCGGCGACCTCTCATGCGATCCGAGTCGCCCTGAAGTTTCCCCCAGTGTCCTCTCAAGGTGTGAATGATGTCCACCTAGAGGGCCTGTATGACCTCCGCCGGTGGAGTCGCCTGGCGGTCAATGGCCTCCCTGCATCGGGCTCTCCATATGTGCCAAGCCGTCATGCTGCTGATCATCTCCCATCTGTGCCCGACCCCCTCCTGAGGGACTGCCGAAGAGAAGTCTGGCGTCGGAACCACCGCCATCGCCCTGTCAGAGACCTAGATGGTCGCACTGCCAGGGACATCCTCATATCCAAGGGCCGGGCCGCTGTTCGTGGCCCAAGCCACCGCACCCCACGTCACCAACATCACCTGGCGAGCCTGCAAAAACCATCCTGAGAGCGCGCTGCCAGACCTGCTGTGCCTGTGGGCAATCCCATAAGCAGTGCCGCTGCGACTCCTGTGCATGGCCGCACCGAGGGCAAGACGCTGGGTGTCTGCCAAAAGCTAGCCAGGCCCCCACAGCCAGTCCTCTATGCCTCTCTCGTGGTACTATGTCAAATGCCTTGCGGAAATCCACAGTGAGGTATGGGTGGCTGCTGTGAGGCGTGGTATAGACCCTCTGCATATGTGTGCCATGTCTGTGGGTCTGCAATAGCTGTCGGTGTCCGGGGCTCTCTGAAGTGCCGCCATGAGACGGGGCTATCTCTACTCATGAAGAAATGAAAGATCTCTAGCTCCTGTATCTCTGCGAAGGCCCGCCTTTTGCGGCGAGTAAGTCTCCTGATCTCTCTCCTCGACTCCTGCTCTGTGATGGCTCCCAAGGCTCTCTGTATGCGGAGCCGTGAGTATAGGGCTCTGCACTCGTCATCATACCATCTGTTTTGGGGCATAGTCCCAGATCTCGCAAGCTCTCCTGAGTGGACACGATGTGGGAAGCTCTGTAATGCAGCCGTGTGTAGGAGTGATGCCAGCTGGGCTGTAATGGTATCCATAGGTGCCAGGGCATCCATGAGTAGGAGCCCATCCTCTACTCTGCCAGTGTATATGTCTGTCATGTCATGTGTGAAGTAGATGGTAGTGTGTGGCATCGGTATGTGGGGGGCTGGTGATACTGGTGATCTGGCTAGTGAAAATGCCAAGTATGTATGATCTGCCCCAATAGGACGAGGTGGAATGGAGAATGAGGTGACAAGCTGTGATGCCTCCAAAGACCCCATAATGTAGTCTACCACCGTGCCTCCGGTCCATGTATGACCCCCATGTGGGAAGCATGTCAGCCCTCCTGATCCCGGCCACAGTAGCATCCCGTTATAAATAACGAGACGATGCCTGGCTCCGAACTCTAGTAAGTGGTCCCCATAATGTCCTCTGTCTGGTCCAGTGTCCTCTGATGCTCGACTAGCCCCTATCTCCTCTGGATCCACAGGGTGGAGGATCTCCATGTCATCATAGTCATACACCTCACACTGTCTGCTCTGTGTGTGGGCATTGAAGTCACCCGTAAGAAATACTTCCTTTGGTGTAGAATAATGCATAATCTCCTCTGACAGACAAGTGTATGGCGAGGCTCCTGTCTCCTCCTCCTGTGGCATGTCCTCTGTAATGACATAGGAGGATCCTCATGGAGAAAAGTAACATAGAGCTATGTATATAACCCTGTCCTGTGAGAGCTGTAAGCTGATCCACATGTATCTGGCCTCTGGATCCTGTGCTACCACTCTCAATCTGCCCTGTAGCTCCCGTCTGAATAGAACTGCTACTCCCCCCGACCCTCTCGAGGTACCCTGGCGTGTGGTCCTCCTGTATGCTGACTCCCACTGGAATCCCTCTACTCGAGGTAGCCCTCTCTCTGGGCTCTGATGTGTCTCTGTCAGAAGTATGATGTCTCTCCCCACCATAACATGCTCCAGTCGTCCAGGCTGCACCCACCATAGTGAACCATTACAGTTCCATACTGCCATGTGTATCTCTGTCAGTGGAATGGTCTGTGTCCCATAGGCCCCAAACCGCTAATCCATGGGTCGGCCATCAATGATGACCCGACCATCTCGATAGAAGGCCTTCTTGCCTTCTCTCCTCACGTGTAAGACTCGTGGCATCACTGGCATGCAAGCTCTCCTATGCTCAAGCTGCATCCTCGTGAGACGACCATCCAAGAAAATAGGAGCTCCCTCTAAACCCCGTAGTATGACCCTCTTCCTCATGAAGGTGACCCTCTCCGTCTCTCCTGCAAACTATAGGATGAGGGCTCGCTTGCGTGTTGAGTCTTTCCCGGCTCTCCATGCTTTGGTGAAGGGGAGAGGGTGCTCTTCCTTATAGCCGAGCTTCATGCATAGAAGCTGTCCATCTTTCTCGGGAGTGGAGTCGGGTGTCTCAACTATACGCTGTTTTTTCTTTCAGCTCCAGTTGGATTTTTTAGATGTTTTTTTCATGACTTTGTCACTTCATGGAGACATCGTAACACTTTTGGTCTCACAAACCCTTTGGTCTTTTGTAGACATTAACAGAAAACTGTCTCTCTCTCCTTCCCTCACTCAAGAGGTACTAGCACTGTGGACTACCTTATGGGATCTCCGGCTTTGTAACACGACTTCTCCATTCCGCCACCCCCTTTTGAAGCTGACCATGCCTACCTCTCTTTCACTCTTACCTGCACACCACCCGTCCCTCCACCACCACCCCCCATCTCACATTACACTCAAGTCCTTTTTGACCACGAGCTTGACCTTGTTTACTCCAACCACATCTACCGCTAGCTCTAGGATGTGGAGCCTACTACCCCCCTATCCATCCTCACAGCACAGCTCACCACCATACTCCACACATCCGCCACTGGTTCTTTCATCTGCACGCGGCGGTCTACCACCAAGCCACCTTGTGGTTCCATGCCCCAGAACTTTTGGTATGATGAGACGAATGCCGGGCCACACCCTCCCGTCTTAAGCATGAGGTATGGATTGGGCAAATTATGAAGTGCCAAGCGCAACGGATTCTCAACGGCTCACCCAACGCAAGAAACGGGAGTTCTATGCTCAAAAAGAGGATGAGTTATACCGACTTTTCTAAGGGCCGAACTGCAAAGAGGCCTGGAGGAAACTCCGAGAACATTGCCCTCCCACACCTATCACCTGCCCGGACACATGGCACTCCTATGCATGCTCCCTTTATCATATCCCCCAT
Organism: Cibotium barometz; assembly: GCF_041138505.1. Lineage (NCBI taxonomy): Eukaryota > Viridiplantae > Streptophyta > Polypodiopsida > Cyatheales > Cibotiaceae > Cibotium > Cibotium barometz. The sequence continues at coordinate 14,040,852 of NC_141047.1, read as the reverse complement.
TAGCCACTCCTACCCCCACCACCAAATCCCCATCCCACCACCTCCACCTTCTTCACAAAGGGCATGGTCCTAAAGGCCATTCGTAGACTACGCAATGGGCGAGCCCATGATCATGAGGAACTCACTGCCGAGTACATCTCACATGCCGATGATACCCTAGTGCCCCTACTAGCCTACATGTTCAATAGAGCCCTTTGTGAAGGATTTCCACCCTCTTGGTCCACCAACACCATCACCCCCATCCTCAAAGCCAGAGATCCACTTGATCCTAACAACTACAAGACGATCATGATTGGCCACACATTCGCCAAACTCTATGGATCAGTGCTAGAGGCGGAGCTCAGTTCATTTGCATAGAGCTAGGGATGCAAAGCCTCAGGACAGGCTGGCTTTCGAAGGAGCTACTCTACCCTTGACCACATCTTCACCCTCCGTGCCATCATCGAGAAGGGTAGAGCACGACATCAGAGGATTTACTGCTGCTTTGTGGATTTCCGCAAAGCTTTTGATACAGGGAGGAACTGCAACCGCTTCTACACATCGTTCGGAGAGATGATCAGGCCAGATATATGTGGGTGAGACTGAGGGCCGACACAGGCAGATTCCTGTATATTGCCATATGCTATTTTGCTCCTAGTACATCGACATATGCAGCACCTAGAGGGCAGTCTCCTTTCTCTGTGCTAGATGATGACATATGGGAGTTCTCTAGGGATGGAGACATCATCCTGTTAGGGGACTTTAATGCCCGGACGGGCAACCGCCAGACAGCCTTTTATGATACCTCGGAGGAGATGCTGAGAGAGCTGGACACTCTGGATATGGGATTAGACAGACGCTCACAGGATGTGGAGTGCAGAGAGTATGGGAGATATTTGGTAGATATGGGGACTGCACATGGGTTGGCCATACTTAATGGCTTGCAGAGGTTTCCGTCAGCAGCTGGATTTACTTGCTTTCCACATAGACATGGTGCTAGCACAGTGGATTATGTTATGGCTATGCCCAGCTTTGTTTCATGCATTGAGGACTTCACAGTTGGATCTCGGCCCATTGGGGTAGTAGTGGATCATGCATTGTTGACATTGACTATCTCTTTTCACTTTACCACAGCTCAGAGGACACGAGGGGCAGATCACACTCGATTTTACCTCAGAGACTGATGCTGTCTACACAGATGGGATTTACAAACGTCTGTACACAGAGGAGCCAGGGAGACCTTTGGAGGAGTTGACCCATATACTGACAGAGACTTTACATGATGCAGCGAGAGAGGCATATCCACATACTCAGCCTGGACAGAGACAGCGTTCTAGATATATGCCCCAGAACAGCTGGTATGATGAGGAGTGCAGAGAGACCAGAGCCCGACTGCAGCGGGAGGTTGCTTTGGGAGTCACTACTCACCGACAGTCACGTATTGCCTTCCGACGTCTTGTGCGAAGGAAGAAGCGGGCCGGCCTTGCTCAGCTAGAGTAGGAATTATACCAGCTGTTCTTGAGCCAGGATTCGAGGGAGGCTTGGCGTCTGTTTCATGAGTCCTTCCCTGCTTTGGCCATCACTTCTACAGAGGTCTGGGGTAGTTATGCAGCATCTCTATATACAGTTCCTGGACAGACACCTTTTCCTGACCCGCCAGCACCATGCCCACAGACATGTACTTTCTTTACCGCAGAGATGGTAAGGAAGGCCATTGATAGGATGAAGACTGGGAGAGCATATGATCATGATGGATTGGTCGCTGAGCACTTTATTCATGCGAGAGACATGCTGGCAGAGCTTCTAGCAGTGATGTTCAATCGTGCTATGTGCGAAGGCTTACCCGAGACTTGGAGTAGGTCCACCATCGTGCCTATCTTCAAGTCAGGGGACCCTATGGAGCCAGGGAATTATCGCACTATTATGATTGGTCACACACTAGCACGATTGTATGCATCCATTCTTGAGCAGCAGTTGAGTAGATGGGCAGAGAGAGTTGGCATTTGAGCAGAGGGACAGGCAGGGTTCAGGAGAGGTTTCTCTACTCTTGACCACATCTTGACTCTCCGGGCCATTATTGAGGAGGGCAGGTCGCATGGGCGACGGATTTATTGTAGCTTTGTGGACTTCCGCAAAGCATTTGATACAGTGCCCAGAGCCAGATTGATGAGGCGATTACAGGAGATGGGGGTACCCACAGAGCTCATATGGGGGATTATGGCTTTATATAGATCAGTTGCAGGACAGGTACGCACCCCAGAGGGGGTCTCTACTTTGGTTCACTCCACTATAGGAGTGAAGCAAGGTTGCCCGTTATCTCCTTCACTGTTTGGTATGTATGTGGATGAGGCTTCTGACTACATTGAGAGATTGGGGGACAGAGGAGCCCAGCTAGCAGGTACATGGATACAGATGCATATACATATCTTGGGGTAGTATTCAGTGGGCCAGTGTTTTCGATGAGGAGAGCAGCAGAGACTAGATTGACTACCATCGCGTATCAGAAAGTGGCATGGTCCTCTGGCATCCAATGCATGTTCCCACTGTGTACCGAATTCCTCGGAATCTGCGTACGTGTGCTTCATGTCATCTAGTCCTGTACCAACAAGGTCGAGTCTAGTGGTCTGAATCGAAGTCACTTGTCCCTTCCTGCTCAAAGCATCAGCCACTGGATTGGCTTTTCCTGGAAGGTACTCAATCATATCACCGAATTGCTGGAATATCTAGCTCTAGCAGTATGGTCGGTCACTCCTCCACTGTGCACTTGGCATTGCCTGAATCCAACGTAATGCCTGATGGTTAGTGCGAACCTCAAAGTCACGGCCATAAAGAAAATCTTTCCAATGTTTCAAGGCATGTATAACTGCAAGGAGTTCACGATCGTAGACTGAGTAATTTTTCTCTACGCGCAGAAGGTGCACAAGTGACATGGCATATCAGAGCATTCGTAAGTATTTTATAGGGATTAATCCATTTATTCAGGCATTCAAGCATGTATGGGATTGTTTCAGCTCCTACATCATGCACATAAGGCATTTAAAAGCATTTAGAATATTCAGCATATCAACCATATCAGGTCGTGGGCATTTATGGCAGCAAATAGCTGTCGGTTGGCTGCAAGGGCCTTGTGACAGCAATCGGTCAAGGGGTTACAGGTTGGTAGCATGTGTGGGCAGGACCAGACAAAAGCGCAGCAAAGAAGGCATTATTTTCAGAATTTTCTCCCACGACTTGCTGGCCGACAGCATGCATTTTGGCCGACTTGACCCTCAGCATCATATATAAGCAATGTAGTCAGTATCAGCAGAAGACAAGTTAGTGCATCATTATTTTCATCATGACTAGTAGAGCATAAGCAGAAGGGCTAAGGGTCAGCCCATAGGCTGACCACAAGCCCTGAATCATCTACAAGCCTCAATATACAAGAAAAGCTGAACACAAATCTCTCTCTTCTTCTTTCTCCTCTGTGTCTTAATCTAAGTTAATTAGCATTAATGTTCTTAAGTATGCTTAGGGCTGTGGATCAATACAGCAAGGCTTCCGCTCATGCAACATGTGGGGATCTAAGAGCATCAAATTTGATTCAAACATTGGATATTGGTACTGGCCTTGTGTAAGACTCATGTGGGTCATCCTCGTGGTGAGCTCGGCATCTGAGATCTTGTGCCTCGACACCAGCTTTAACCCGACCTTGACATCAGCACTCTTGTTTGATATTGTATTCATTTGTTGTATTGGTCTTGGCTTGGAAGAGCCCGTGGATTGTTCCTGAAATAAATTCTTGAAAAGGGGGGGCGGGGCCTGTTCCCCGCTCAGCGTGATGTACTTTGTGAAACCCCTATACCCATTTCTCTCGTCCCCTTCTATCTCTCTATTTATATCTCTTGGACACGTGGTTGAATCTGTCACTACACGCTCTATTGAGCTTATAGTGGTATCAGAGCAAGGATTTCTCTTTGGAAGAGCCCGTGGATTGTTCTTGAAATAAATTCCTAAAAAGGGGGTGGGGCCTATTTCCCGCTCAGTGTGGTGTACTGTGTGAAACCCCTATACCCATTTATCTCTCCCCCTTCTATCTCTCTATTTATATCTCTTGGACACGTGGTTGAATCTGTCAGTGCACGCTCTATTGAGCTTCCATAGCGTGCACCCCTCTTCAGGGGTTTGTACTAATCACTCGTGTTTTGGGTTTAGGAGATTCGTGGGGTTGTAAGTGTAGTCTATGTAGATGGCCTTGAGGACCATACGCTTTTGAAGAAGGTGGAGGTGGTGGGGTGGTGTGGGGGGGCGATGTTCTCAAAGTGTTCTCCAAGTCTCTTTGCACGTCGGCCCTAGGAAGAGTTGGTTTAATTCATCCTCTTTTCGAGCGTAGAACTGCCATTTGTTGCATTGGGTGAGGCGCTCAGAAATCTGTTACGCTTGGCGCTTCGTGATTTGCCCAATCTATACCTCATACCTAAGACGGGAGCATGTGGCTTGGAGTTATCATACCAACAAGTTTGGGGCATAGAACCGGAGGTGGCTTGGCGCCGGCGGTAGGGTGTTGTGTGCAGATGAAAGAAGTGGTGGCAGATGTGTGGAGAATGCTAGTGAGGTATGATGTGAGGGCAGGTAAGGGGACAAAAGGATCCACATCTTGGAGGTGGCGGTAGATGTGGTCGGAGTAAATAGGGTTAAGCTTGTTGACTTCGGTGTAATGTAAAATTGGGGGTGATGGTAGGGGGATGTGTGGTGTGCACTAAGAGTGAAAGAGAGGTAGGCATGGTCGGCTTCAAAAGGGGATGGTGGAATGGAGAAGTCGGGGAAAGGTATGCCAAAGATGGAGATCCCATCAAGTAGTCCACAATGTTGGTACCTCGTGAGTAACGAATGGAGATGAGGGCATTGGGAGAGGGCCATTGAGACATCCCGTTATAGATAACGAGACAATTTGCAGCTCCCAGCTGTAGGAAATATCTCCCATACATTATGACCTCCCCACGGTCTTGTGATGATCTCTGTAATCCCGTGTTAGTGATGTCTAGCTCTTGTAGTGTGATAAGGTCGTCCAGATCAAGGCATCCGCGTCCTGTACGATGCTGATAATCTGTTGGAGGTGGGGTCTAAAAAGGATAGCTACCCCTTGTGAGCCACACACTCTTAATGTGTGGGTCTTGCCTTAGAAAGTTGACTCCCACTTGAACCCGGCTATGTACGGTAAACCCCTCTCAGGGCTGTAATGAGTCTCTGTATAGAAAATGACATCCCTACCTGCGAGAGTCTCGCTCAAACCTCTTAGATCCAACCACAAGGTGCCATTGCGATTCCATACTGCTAACATCAAGTGTTTGGTCTCATACATCCCGTGCCCCTATTTAGGGTGATGCTCAATGATAATGATTTGACCATCTCTGTATACCACTCACTTGGCCTCATGAACTTCCCACCGGTGTGCCAGGTGAGTTGGGGTGAGATCATCCCCTATGTAAACTTGTGTGTCCTTGAGGGCAGCCCGCCTATCCAAGGTCTGTTTGCTAGTGACATTGGGGGAACTGATCACAAGGGGCCGTTCTCATGTCATGTCCTTCGTTGTTCTCCGTGTATCTCTTGGGGTTGGGCCCGGGGGGGGGTCCCACCTACGCCCAGCATTTGGCAGAGTGCCAAAGCACGTGCCTTGGGGGAACCTCCCACATGTATATCGCCCGTTGGAAATCTAGTCTGAACTCCCCAACCATAATTGAAATCACTTGCTTTCACTCACACACACCATCTTTTTTAACATCATGAACATCTCACAAGTATTTTGCTTACATATGATCTCTTTGGGTCCCAATTCCATGAGGTTTTTTCCATTTATATGAATGGCCGAGTATCATTCTTTATCACTTAGTGCGGGGATATTACGGCTTTTCATGTGTCTTTACTATGAGAACTGTTCGTCTAGCGATCATATTTTTCACCACTATTGCTTGGTTTCTTATTTCACCACGTTTATTCCAGCAGAAATAAAGGTCTTTTATATTCCTCTTTGAGGATCACTATTTTAGTTGGACTTTCCAACCTTCCAAACTTTCTTAATAAGTCATCTCACTTCTATAGAAGCCAATGTTTATTCATTTATAGATATTTCTACTATCTCATTATTTGGATCTCCACCATGGTTTGTGCTATTCCTTTTTTAACGTTCCAATCATTTCTTTTACCTATTTTCAAGGGAAATTAGACAGCAATTTCAATGTAGGGACCAACCTGGACCTTGTAGTGAGCTCTGGTTCCAACAATTGTGCCTGTTGGTTATGCTGTTGTACCGTGCACAACTGATAGGGGAACTTAGAGCAGATATGGAGTCCCTGAATGCCACTGTTAAAGACCACGCCATGGAAGAAGGGGAGCTGAATTCATGTGAGGGCTTAAGGACGGATGGAGCAGCTCAAGGCTGCAAATGACAAGCTGAGGGCAGAGATGCATACTTCTAAGACAGGATGGAGGTAGTGAAGATACACAAACCCCCACAAAGCATTATGGCTAGACCCAAGGAGTTGGTTGGGGCTAGGCTCGGTTAAGGAATCCGAAAGAATTAAAAAGGAACAATGAGACCATATAACCTAATTGGAGGAATCATTTGCTTTTCTTGACTAGTGAAAATCCCCAGGCCGTCTAAGAGGAGTCACTTGGGTTAGTCACTCGCTTGGATATTGTCAAGGTGAGGCCACCGAGTAAGCCACTCTATCCAGAGATAAGAGTGACCAATTATAAGACTGAAAGATGGAGTAAGGGTCTTACACCTGGTGTTAGCCTAAGCTATGAAGCTAAACTAGCAGTGGCCCAACTGTGCCCAATTGTAGAGCATCCACGTGTGTCACCAGTCGAGCTTGGACAGAGCTTGCTGTTTACAGTATACCCTATAGGGGGTACATGATGTCAGAAAATGCCAGATATATTCCTTACATGCATAAATAAACTTGGCAACTATGGTTCCCTGTAAAAAACGTTTCAAAGATCTGCCAGGCTTCAAAAATGTTTCAAACAAACAAAAGGGGGGGGCTTGTGAAAAGTCAACAAAAGGAGAAAAACACCCATGATCATCAATCCCATGCTACAAATGAAACTCCCAACATAACCTCCAATCAAGCACCTCCAAATGAAAATGTGCCAATGTTTCATTCCCGAGCATACTGGCACCTCACCATTGGATCATGTGCCCAAGGCTGTGGGCACCCAAAGTACCCCATGGCCCCCACTTTGGGTGGCCAATGGGTTTCCCAAAGTATTAGAAAGACCTTAATCCTTGTCTCGAAAAGCTATGTCGTGTTTCTAGTACTTCAATAAAGGTTTGCACACACCGGGATGATTCTATTGACTTTTGACATGACAACGGGCACCCGATGAGTGGCCTAATAAGTGCCTGGGATGACATGACGTAGTACATCATACAAGAGGGTTACAGTGGTGTGCGCGATGGGAGTAGCACGCATGTGTGGTATGTGCCTGACACTAACTTTGACTACCACTTGGTTGTACACTGGTGACTCGTCCCTGGACAAGGGCTCACAAAAGGCCTAGTGTGCGGCTTTAGGGCCTTGCTTTTGTGTTGGTGTAGTATGTCCACGGCATCCAAGTGCAGGATGCACGTGATGTGATCATCTTAAGGGAATTATTTCAATGATTGTCTTGACAATCTTTGTAAATATTCTTTCCATTAATACATGATTAGAGAAGTCGTGAGTGTACCGATTGTGTTTATGCAAGTCTTCCAATGTATATCTGTCTTTGTTAACACTGTATGTCTTTGTTAACACATTCATAGCCCTAGTAGTACTACAACACACTAGGGGCCCAAGTTGTGGATCCTGTCCTCCCATGTTATCAGCTTAGGATTTTAGTAATGAAGAAAGAGCCATTACCCCAAGTTGGCAATTCCCACCCTCTCTGTACTCAGCTTGGGATTTCGGTAACAGAGAAAGAGCCATTACAGCCCCTTCTTGAGATACATCAAGCCTTTTATGTAGACTTGACATGGCATCTAGTCTATCTTGAGTTACAACAAAGCACTACCTTTTTGGAAGTAGACTTCATCTGTCATCACATAGCGTAGAATTGAAGTCACAAAAATTGTCCACACAATTGACGTTTTTAGTTTACAACAGTTGAGTCATATATCCCATAAGAACCAAGCTTGAGAAGTGACAATTTTTTGTTCATGTTGGTTCCATTCATGTTTCAATTCTTCTTACTCTTTTGGTTTGTGATTTTGAGAGTTTGGAAAATGATGATGACTGATTTCTCCAGGGTCTTGGATCTGTCAGAAGAGGGAGGAGCTCAAGGGAAGACACAAATCGCGTACCTCTATACGTGGTCAGGCCACACTTTGGGAGTCACAGGGGTCTTTTGTGGATGTGGGGGCTCCAGTGCAATCGTTGTTTCATGTTCCCTTGATACTCTCTGTAAGGTCTGTATCATCGGGGTTGGTATGAAAATCCACACCTCCAAGTTTCTGTACTGTTTTTTTTATGTTTTTTAGATTTGAAGCTGCTCACTTGATTGTTTAAAGCAAGATCCTTGTTCACACTGTAGTACAGGACATGATCACCCGTCTGTCTTCTTCCACTGCTGACGAGTGTTCAGAAGGATACATGTGCAGGTTTGGAGTTTAGCATCGGGGACTCTTCTTCGGACCATCAAGTTTCCAAGTGCTATCAATGCAGTTGTCGTAGACCCTGGGGAATACTCATTGTATGCGGGCAGTACAGATGGCAGGATATTTGTGGCCGCTCTGGACTTTGGGGTACCTGGTGGTACTGGAATGATTACTGATGGCACGATCTCCTTCCTTGTCAGCCACAGGTATTGAATGTTTGCTGCTGTTGGTTCAATAGTTTTAAGGGCCCTTTTTTGGGTTGGGGGGAGGTATTGAAATTCGACAACCCTGTTCATTGTGAAAGGAGCCTAAATAGGCATATGTTGTTACTAGAAGGCAAGCTCGATGGCTTCTCTCTCTCTCTCTGGCAGTGATGCACCAGGCGAGCCCTCCCGCATTTTCTCATCGACGTCGACGTTGCTGGGCGGCGATGCACCAGGCGAGCCCTCCCGTGAGCTTGTCGAAAGGGGAGAGCGAGGAGATGCGCGCGCGGAAATAACCCCCCGCCACCAGCAGATCGACGATCCTCTGCAGCACCTCCGCAACATCACCCCCCTCCATTTCTCTCTCTCTCTCTCTCTAGGCGCAGGAGGTGCAGTTGGGCAGAACTCTCTCTCTCTCTCTCTCTCTCTCTCTCCACATTGAATTCTCTGTCACGCTCTTGAGAAGGGTGCGGCAGGAGACAGAGGCACACAGGCGACTGGCTGATCCTCTCCTTGGGCACACAGTCAGGCTGTAGCATACGTGGGTGGTTTTTCTTTGAAAAAGCTGGTCGGATGGGCACACAGGACAGAAACGATCTTCTCTCTCTCTTTGGTGACAGGTCTGGACTGCACGTGGTAAGACTTTTTGGTGTGAGAAGGCTGGCGGGCTTGACCCGTGCGCCTGCTCTATGCGCAGCCAGTTCTCATTTCTGTCCCCTTTTCCCACCCACCCTTGCTCAGGCCCCCAAGGCAGCAACTAGTAGGGGAAAAAATGTCTCAACCCCTTGAGGGGGAACAGGATGGTGAGACAACCTTTCACACCCCCACGAAGGCACCAAATGCCTACCGCAGAAGACTGAGGGAAGGAATCATGTCCCCTGGCTCACGAAGGATTACGAAGATGGCCCGATGAGATGAGGCCCTTTATGAGGAGCTACAGCTTCACATAAGGACAGAGATGAACACCCTGCGACAGGAGCTTGAAAAGGAATGGACCGAGCAGATGCATGCCCAAAGGAAAGTGATATACGAAACGCTGAAGGAAGAGATATATGTCCAATTGAAGGGAGAAATGCAAGCCCAAGTACGGGTTGAAATGGAATTAGCCCAAGCCTTAATGCACACGAAAATGAAAAAAGAGATGCAGAAATGGAAGGATGACATGCTCCGAGAGCTTGGCACAACAGTTGCATCGTACGAAGGCACTTTGAAAACATGTATGGGTGACCGTGACAAAGACATCACAGAAATGCAAAACACTTTGGAATCATGTAAGGCAAAAGTGGCTGCAGGTGAGAAGGAAATGCATTCATGGGCTGAAATTGCTAGTGCCACAAAGAAACAAATTGAGGAAGTCAACCCATGGATTGAAGTAGTAAAAAAACAGAAGGATACACCAGTCAATAAAGTAGAGGTGATGAATGCTACATTGGAAGAGGAAGCCAAGAGATGGGCACGTGCCTTACATGTACGTGTAGTTGGGTGGGAAGATAAGGGAAATCCCCAAGAGGATGCAAAAGCTCTTGCAACAAAAATTGGAGCCACTGATGTACCCATTACCGGAGCATGGCGAGTAGGCAGAGATGAAACCAGGGCGAAGATATTGATCATCAGGTTTGGTGACTTGGAGAAGAAGAAGGCCTTTCTCTCCAAAAGGATGGTTCTTAAGGGGGAAAAAATTTATTTAGATGAGGACCTTACACCGGCACAGATAGCACACCGGAAGGAACACATGCCACGTGTGCTTGAGGCAAGGAAAGAGGGGAAATGGGTGGTATACAGAGATGGCCGAGTCATCATTACGGAGAGGAGGCCCGCTTGACGGTGCGGCCTATGAGACCTTGCGATTCACGGTTTGGAATTGCAACGGAGCCCTTAGGATACTTTGAGGATACTTTCAGACACAGTGATATTGCTATGTATACGGATACCCATCAGTGCACAAACAAGAGGCTTCCTGACATCCGGGGTTATAGATGGAAATCGGTTTTTCGCCCTCAGCCACGCACAGTGGGAGGTACCAGAGGATCTGGAGGAGTGGCAATACTTTATAGGGAGGAGCTTCGTGAGAAAATACATGTGGTACATAGAGATGCAGATGCGAGGTACATGTGGGTCCGAATATGCAGAGAGGGGCTCCGTGAGCTATATGTGGCGGTATGCTACTTTCCCCCAGCCCACTCCAGGTTTGCACCATCAGGAGAGTTGCCCTATATACCACTATATGATGATATCATGAGGTTTTGCCAGCATGGGAGACATATTACTATTGGGAGACTTTAATGCACGTACAGGCATAGAGCAGACAGAGTTGTATGATACTCAAGAGGCTATGTACCGGGAGATCATGGCAGAGGATGTAGGGTTGCAAAGATAAGCACAGGATGAGGGGAGACTACAGATTATGGGAGGCATTTTCTCACACTCTGGAGTGCACATGGGTTGTTCATATACAATGGCGTATCGAGATGGCAAGGATCAGATGCTCTCACACACTGGAACTCTAAAGGGGGAGCGAGCACAGTGGACTACTTGATGGGATCTCCTTCATTGATACCTGATGTGTGGGGTTTCACGATTTCCAGTAGGCCCATTGGCATAGCAGCCCCGATCATGCATACCTGAGTTTCACACTAGTAGGTAGATCCCCGAGAGATGGGCCAGCCACTCATCTACCTAGGTACCAGAGATATCAGTTTACACGTGAGACAATTGGGGTTTATCGAGATGCAGTATTTGATGGCTTGTTCGCTGTAGACTCGCATAGCGCACTGGACGAGATCACGAGAGGATTGGCAGGTGTTCTACATGCATCCGCCTCATATGCGTTTCCTTGCACTATGATCCCTTCCACCCACCCCCGCAGCACTGCCCCACAGAACAGTTGGTATGATGATGAGTGTCGTGAGACACGAGCACAGCTACAGCGTGAGATTGCCATTGGGTCTCACACGCATAACCTATCTGGCTAAGCTAGAGGAGGAGATCTACCAACTCTTCTTGGGGAAGGACAGCAAGAGGGCATGGAAGATGTTTTAGGAGAGACAGCCTGGTACTCCGATTACTATACCTGAGGCATGGCATACTTATGCTAGAGAGCTATATGATGCACCAGGACAGTCCCCCACCCCCCCTTCCACTGGGAGCTAGACCGGCTAGCAGCACCTTTTTGACTATGCGGATGGTGGTAGATGCGATAGACAGGTTACAGAATGGAAAGGCACAGGATCATGGTGGGCTAGTTCGAGAGCACTTCTCATATGCACGAGACACTTTGGCTCCGCTCATCGTACATGTGTTTAATTGTGCCATTTGTGAGGGTTTCCCGACAAGCTGGATAGAGCATATCATTGTACCACTCTTTAAGAGTGGGGACCCCATGGTACTAGGCAACTACAAGACGATCATGATTGGTCATTACTTGGCCAAATTATATGGCTCTATATTGGAGTCGGAGATGAGCCGATGGGCAGAGAGGCATGGTCATCGAGCACGTGGTGCCTGGACACATGGAGAGGATGATGGACAAATGGAAACTAATACTGGCATTGGAAAAATCACCAGTCTTGATCAAAAAGCAGGAAAAAGTAAAAGTCAAATTCTGTTGACCAAAAAGCTAAGGGCACTATTTGAAAGAGGACATCAAACTGGATCAAAAAGCTAAAAGCCGCTTTTTCAAAAAGCAGCTCCAAGGCCAAAAAGCAAGGCCTTGGAGTTGTAAAAGCACAAATCAAGAACTTTGGTTCATATTAATAATATTTAAAGTTAAAGCAAAAGCAAGGTAAAACAAAAGAAGGACCTCCCATCTTGTATATAAGAAACTTGCATCTTCATGGAGAAGCATACAAGTACTCGTTGAGATCCTGAAGAAGAGCTTGTGAAGAATTATCATTATCATTATCTCTAGTGCCACCCAGATTCTTCATCTTCCCTGGCACAGCTGTCTCTTTAAGCACCCATCTCCGCCTTTGCGCCACCTTGCAACGCTTAGCCGCCGCCACTGCGCCGCCTTGTGTTGTAGATCCGCCGCCCAAAGTGGCGCCTTCCTTCTTCGCCGCCACCGCCCAGAACCGCCTTCCGTCGGCTCCACCACTGCCCAAAGCCCACTTCTGCCACCGTTGCCAGCGTCCCCGCTGCCCAGAGCCGGCGACTCCGCCGTCTGTTTGCCAGTTTTTTGCTATTGTGTGCTTGTCCGCCGCCTGTTTGCCGCCTCCAACAGCAGCACCACCTGAACCATGTGTCAGTCGCCTTCTTTTGGAGGACTGCCACCCATTGAAGAAACGCCTCCTCCTCTCTTTTTGGTGAAAGAACCTTGGACAGCTGTGCAGCTCTCTCAACATCTCTTCCTTAAGTTTCTTGTGAGATTTTTGTGAGTAACAAAGACTTGATTCACATATTGTATATTGGTACTAGCCCGGTGTAAGACTCTTGTGGGTCATCCTCGTGGTGAGCTCGGCATCAGTTATCTTGTGCCTCGACATCAACTTTAGTCCGATCTCTACATCGGCACTCTTGTTTGATAATAAATTCTTGAAGAGGGGGCAGGGCCTGTTCCCCGCTCAGCATGTATTGTGTGAAACCCCTAGTCCCATCTCTCTCTTCCCCTTCTCTCTTTCTATCTTTATCTCTTATACACGTGGTTGCATGTGTCACTGCACGCTCCGTTGGGCTTACAGTGGTATCAAAGTGGGATTTCTCTTGAAGAAATCTTTTCTAGGGTGACAGAACCATGTCGAGAGTTAAGGGAGACCAAGGGCCTCAAGAAGGGAACAACTACAAAGCCAACCCATAGCATCAAGGAGGGATCCAAGGCCGCCTGTCTGTCTCTAATGGGACCATGACATCAGCAGAGTACCAAGACTTCCAAAAGTTCATGCAATATCTTTAGGATGAAGAGTTCCTAGCTTGGAGAGCCAAGAAGGAACAAGACTACAGAAGAGCTCAGATGTTCGAAGATTTTATCAAAGACTAGGCCATTGAAGCTGAAGGTGTGAAAGCTACCAAAGCTTATTTACGAGGTAAAGGGGTTACCATTGGAGAAGAACCCAAAGCCACCCGAACTATCACTCATGGAGAATAGAGAGAAGTTACCCCTAGATCCGCTCTATCTGATGCAGCTTTCTCAGGCATAGCAAGAGAAGAAGGCAAAGGAGCCCTCAATCGGTAAAGTGGACTTAAAGCCGGGAGAGAAAAGCATAAAGTTTGATACTCTTTATGGAAAGTGGGACACCCAAAAAGCCCTATCCTTCATCAAACAGTTTGATGCTGCCTTTAGAGAAGAGGACTTCTCCTAAAAGTCCAAACTTCGCATGGTCTGAATGCATTTGAAGGAGCCGCCTTGAATCGGTGGCTAAAAGTGGTACAAGATGGAACCGAGCCTACTTCATGGATCGACTTCAAAACCATGTTCAACAAGAAGTTCCTTCCCCAAACTTTGAGGCAGATGTGCAAAAGGAATGGGACGAGGTAAAGCAAAAGGCCGGAGAAAGCATGGCAACATATCTCAATAATTTTTCAGCTGTCTCATTGAAGTTTACCTCATATACTCCCATCCCATCATTGATGGAAATGCGTAAGTTTGTCAGCGGATTGCAACCAAAGCTTATGCAAGCAGTTTATATGGCGGGACCTAAAACCTTGGAAGAAGTCCAAGACAAAGCCTTGTAAGCTGTCTACATATGCCTTGGATGGTGGGCAAATCAAAGAATGAGAATTGAGACTCGTCCCAAAAGAAGAGGTTCAAAGGGGGATCTCAAGCAAGGAACGAGCCACAAGAAAAGAAGAACAAGGATGTGGATAAACCCCATTGTACCAAAAGAAGCTATCCCGCAAGCGACTCGAGGAGTATGTCAAAGAAGGTAAATGTTTCCAATGTGGAAAGAAAGGACACATGGCTGCAAAATGTCTGATAGACCAAATCAAGAAGCCAAGCCACCCCAAAGTAATGCATTACCTAAAGAACTCCAACATCAAGATGACACACCACTAGAGAAGAGGCAACTTTTCAAAGCTTGGAGCAAAGTGGCAAACCAACCCATGCTTATCCACTTCGATAGTGGTGCTACACACCACTACATCCATCCTCGAGTGGTTGAAGCCATGAACCTCTCTCCGAACAAGTTTGGAACTCCTATTACTGCAGATGCCGCTTTTGAAGGAATGTCAACTAAGGTGACTCCTATTTTGGAAAAGCTTCGCTTATAGATTGGAGACTATGTGGATGTGATTTTGGGTATGCCCTAGCATAAGAAGATAGACCCGGCCATTGATTGGGCTGGAAATAGGATTAGGTTTCCTTTCAAAGGCAAGAATGTAACTTTTGATGTAGGAGTTGAGGGGAATTCCATTCCACTCATTAGTCATGTACAAGTTCCTAAAGCAATAAAGCAATCTATTTCATCGTACTTGATATATGTAAGAGATCCTAAGAAATTTGAGGGTGATGAGTCACTCTCAACTGTTGATCATGAAAGGAAAGATTTATTTTAAGAAGTATGAAGAATGTTTTGCAGATACTCTTCTACCTCCAAAGAGATCGGATGATCATCGGATTGACATCATGCCAGGAAGCTCACCTCCTGAGTCCTAATAGACCTCCCTATCGAGTGAGTCAGGATCAACAAGAGGATATTATGAAGCAAGTGACCGAGCTTTTGGAAAAGGGTTTGATTCGACCTAGCTCATCACCTTTTTGCTCCCCAATCTTATTGGTTCAGAAAAAGGATGGTTCTTAGCGTATGTGTATTGATTATAGGGCTCTTAACAAGATCACTATAAAGAATAGGTTTCTTATCCCCAGGATTGATGACATCCTAGATAGATTGAATGGAGCCACTATCTTTAGTAGGATCGACTTGAAGAGTGAATATACCATCAAGTCAAGATTGTTCCAGAGGACATTCACAAGACGGTATTTAGGACTACCTTTGGACTCTATGAGTATTTGGTGATGCCTTTTGGTCTTACCAATGCCCTGGCTACTTTCAACCGAATAATGGAAAGAATATTTCTAGCACATAGAAAGTTTGCAGCTACTTTTTTTGATGACATTATTGTGCATTCAAAGAATGAAGAAGAGCATCGAAAGCACTTGATATGGTATTCCAGGAATTGCGAAAGCACAAGTTATATGTGAATGGCAAGAAGAGTGAGTTTTTTTTGTCAGAGATTCACTAATTGGGCCATATAGTGTCCAAGGAAGGGGTCAGGATGATGGATCCAGACAAGATCAAGGCCATTATGGAATGGCCAGAGTTGACTAGTGTGCATGCAGTTCGAAGTTTCCTTGGTCTATGCTCTTATTACAGGAAGTTCATCAAGTGGTTTGCCGTGGTAGCAAGTCCGCTACTGACTTGACAAAGAAAGCCGTGGGATTTCGGTGGGCCAAAGCTGAAAAAGAATCCTTTGAAGCACTAAAGTTTTATGCTAGCAAAAGACCGGTATTGAGTATTCCAGATTTATCAAAGCCATTTATGGTAGAGTGTGATGCCTCAGGAGATTGCATTGGAGCAGTCTTGAACTAATAGGGCCATGCCATGGCCTATGAGAGTCGAAGACTTCAAGGAGATGAAAAGACCGCACCGACTTATTAGAAAGACTTAATGGGTATCATTCATGCTTTAAAGATTTGGAAGCACCATCTTATGGGTGTTGAGTTATCAAGACGGATCATCCAAGTCTTAGGTATTTTATGTCTCAAGCTAAGATATCAAAAAAGCATATAAGATGGGCTAGTTATTTGGCCCAATTTCATTTTCAGATTATGCATACTCATGGTAAAGACAACAAAGTAGCAGATGCTCTATGTCGAAGACCCATGACCCATGTAGTTTCTATGGGATATCCTTTAGACTTCACTATGATGAGAGATCTTTATGCTACAGGTGAAGATCTCAAGGACATGTGGGACTGGTTGCAAAATGGAGACTTGGTGACCTTATATGTCATCTAAGAAGGATTTCTTATGATGCAAACCCGTTTATTCTTTCTATCTTTAGCGGTGCATTTGCCCTATCAACTACTTATTTGATGTACTAATTCTTTCTATTTGCGACTCTCCTTAGTGCTAGGCTTCATTATGGCTGAGTCTGCCATGCATCTCTGGAGGTTTGACAGAAACTCAGTACGAAGGGCTTTGTGTGAATATATGCTCTTATGTGTGTGTGTGTGTGTGTGGAGTGCGTGTGTGAGAGCATATCTTAATACAGAGTTCTATACCCACTATTGGACACTACTGACGTTAGGGGGGATGTCGCAGCATCTAGTCTATACTATGCATAATGGAGTTGATAGTTATATAGTCTTGTGGGTTGACTACCATGAGTATATAACATGCACGTTCCTAAAAGGTGAATTTGGGCATGTTCCTGGATTCATCTAGGTATATACAAACCCATTTATGTTTATGTGTGACCAAGGATTTGAAACCAAAAGTAATGGAAGAATGCCATGCCCCACCTTATATGGGACATAGAGGTATCATAACAACAACTCAGGCTTTGAAGTTTGGAGAGTTATTTCTTTTGGCCTAGCATGAGAAGAGATATCGACCAATATGTTCGAGAATGTTTGGTTTGTAACAACAACTCAAGCTTTGGAGAGTTATTTCTTTTGGCCTAGCATGAGAAGAGACATCAACCAATATGTTCGAGAATGTTTGGTTTGTCAAAAGGTCAAGTTTGATCGACAAAAACTTACAGGATTATTACAACCTTTGCCAATTCCCAATATTCCATGGGAAAGTATTGCTATGAACTTCATCTTTGGTTGCCAAAATCAAGATTTAGGAATGATGGAATATGGACTATTATTGACAGGTTCAGTAAGCAAGCCCACTTCATTCCATTAAAGAAGACCATCCGCACAGATCATATGGCGAGATTGTTTATTCAGCAGATCTTCAAGTATCATGGACTGCCCAAATTCATTGTAGGAAATAGAGATCCTCAGACTACCAGTTTCTTTTGGAGAGCACTTTTTGACAACATGGGGACAAAGCTGAATTTCTTTTTGGCTTATCATCCTCAAACAGATGGGCAAAATGAGATTGCAAACCTCACTATTTTGGATATGCTAAAGTGTTATGCTCTCGAAACGTGGTTGTATATGTCACGCACGCTCTGTTGGGCTTACAGATTCGGACTTGGACTTGGACTTGGATCTGGATTTGGAATTTGGATTTGGATTCATTGGACTTGGATTCATTGGATTTGAATTTGGATAGTGGATCTGGTACTAGCCAGGTGAGATATTCTTGTGGGTCATCCCCGTGGTGTGCTTGGCATTAGAGATCTCGTGCCTCAACATCGACATCTTGGATATCCTACGTCGGCATATTTGTTTGTTTTGTATTCATTGATTGTATTGATCTTGGCCAACGTGTCCCTGGATTGTTCTTGAATAAATTCATGAAAGGGGGCGGGGCCTGTTCCCGCCGCTCAATGTGGTGTACTATGCAAGATCCCTATTCCCTTCTATCTCTCCCCTCTCTCTCTATATCTTTATCTCTTGGACACGTGGTTGAGTTTGTCACGGCACGCCTTGCTGGGCATACACCCCCCCTCCTCTCCCTTATTCTCCATCTTCAGAACATGCAGGGTCCCAGACACACGTGGCCATGCCAACTAGACATGCACACCTGTAAGAGAAATCTTCCCTGTTCTCTTCTGGTCAAGCGACCATGACGAGGTTGGCGAACTGGAATGACCTGCATAGCAAGTTGGATGACACCTTCAAGAAGATAAAATTTTCTCAAGCAAGAATCACTATGCGTTGAGCATTGACTGCTCTAGCTGGTCGAGCATTGACTAGAGACGCTAGAGCAAGGCGGTGGTCGAGCATTGGCAGGAACAATTACCAGCAAGAATCACAGTTAGCAGCATCGTCAACGGGTTGAGTGAAGATGTAGCCGGTGGAGAGGCTCAATATCATCATCACCAGCATTGGCGGCGCAAGGCAAGGACAAAAGCGAGGAGTCCAAAGCATGAAAAAAAAACCTCGAATCCCTAAAATACTCCCGCTCTGACACCAATGAAATGATATATTAACGTCTCTAAGAGGCCATAGTGGCCTATGAGACCAAAACTGAGAGTACATCTGAAGTTGGTGTCTCATCAAAGAGAACAACTAAATGAGACTAAAAAGTACAATAAACTGATTGTCCTTCAGTTATAAGAATAGATCTGTAAGACTCCGAGATGATACCAAGTAGAAAATACTGGAAAATACTGAAAAGTGTATATCAGGTAGATCCATGTATGTTGATCAGTTGAAGTGTTGCCCTCTCCTTAGATCAAGTATCTCCGCCATGGGACTGTCTAGAATGGAGAAGTCGTAGAAGCGAGGTAGGCGCCTCCGATGCCGAGCAATACTGGCTCTGATCTGGTGATGGTGAGGATGCCGTGGTCGGGATCTTGGTGGGTGTGGCTGACGAGCACGACATATCTATTATTAATGTGTGAGAGAGAGAGAGAGTGAGAGAGAGAGAGAGAGAGAGAGAAATGAAATGAAATGATATGATATATTAACGTCTTCAAAAGGCCAAAATGACCTATGGGACCAAAAAGGTTACAACAATTGGTGGATCTGATACAATGTCTGTGTAAGAAAAGCTAAAACAACTAAACAACTAACTGAAACTGAAACAACAACTATGGGGAAAAGTAAGGTACTAGGAGCTCCTAATGGATAACATCTGGGAAGGAAAACTCCAGCAACAAAGGTAAGCATCATATACATCACTATCCAAAGATGTCTCTCATTGGTCGATGGCGGATATTCTCAATGTCCTCCATGGTGAGTACTCTGACTCCATGCCGTTCTAGTATGGTCCTGATCCTCTGTTGTAGTCTCCGTCGGTGTCGAGATGGGCCTCTCATCTTGGGGCGCCTGGACCGCCCTAGCTCTATAGCCCGATCAATCAGTGTACCTCTGGTGCGGCTATACTCTGGGGCTAGCTGCAATGCCTGCTGGCCTGACTGCACAATCTCTGGTCGAAAGAAGTTTGTAATCTGCCTCTGTAGGTGTCTCTCCCTCTCTGATCCCCTCCCTCTCAAGAGACTCTCTCTATGTCTACGCAGCTCTAGCAAGTATAATCCGAGGCATCTCTGATCCTGGTATCTCATGACTCTGGAAAGTGGTCCGAAACCCTCTCTGAACAGGCAGTGAAAACAGCCTCGTATCTCATAATATACTGGACAGTGACATATGTAATGTAACTCTGTCTTTGGCTCCATCTGGCACAACTGACAAATCCTGGCCTCAGCTGGTACTCCTCTGAATCTGCCAGTCTCAATCTCTAGTTGGTGTGAGGATGTGCGCATCTGACCAATAGCACATCGTACCCCATGAGAAAGATGAGTATCCATGTAGCTGGGTCTAATCACAAACCCATCCTCCGTGAGCTGGAGAAGATGATCTCTATAGAAAGCCATCTTCGTACAAAGCTCGTGTGTCAGCTGTATCCATGTCCTCCTAGTGTCCAGCTAAGTCAAGTCCTGCTTGATAAGTCTGGTAATCTCTGCCCGTGTGAGAGAGAGAGGGAGGGTGCATCCAAGGAGTACTGAAATGGAGGTAGCCTGTCCATACTAAAGCCATGCAACTGGAACCAAGCTGTCATCTGTGCATACCAACATGATCCGTCTCCTTGTGATGCCAACTGTCGTGAAGACTCCAGGGCTAAGTGAGCATATCTGTCTCTAGGGAGAGCCCAAGTGCTATGTATAAAGGAGACTGATCGCGTGAGTGCCTCTACTACCAATGGGGGGGCAGCTATCATGTGGTACGGAGGCCTTGGCCCTAATCATCCGGGAAATCATAGAAACCAAGGGCCTCTCCATACATCTCCATCCATCAGTGCTACCAGCTCGGCTGTGGTGATCCACTGAGAGAGAGAGAGAGAGAGAGAGAGAGAGAGAGAGAGAGAGAGAGTATTATGTTAACAATGCTGAAGAGAGAATATCTGCATGACTCAATACAGTGTTTATTGATGTATTAAAGCTCAGACCAAGTACATGCTTTTATAGGCTGAATGCCTTATCTTTCTAAACACACTCAGCGACACTTGGCCAATCCAGTGACATCATTGCTTACACACAAGAACACTTTAGTGGCTATAAGAGGTGGTTCACATGTGCTTACTCACTTACTCATAAGTGAGTGTTCGAACACACACACAAACAAGGGCTGTTCACACAGATACAAGCGGGTACACAAACAGGGGTACATGGGCACACAGAGAGACTCCGAAATACCCAATAGTGGGGTCCATACCATTCTCAGTGGTTAGAAGAGACGAGGAGGCAGATTTATGTGATTGCAACTATGCTCAGAAGGAGGTTGGCTGTTGCACATAGTGGTCTGCTACCTCCGACAAGAGACATCAGCTATGCCCAGAGATCCTCAACCAGATGGGTAATCACTGTTTTTGGCACTATATATAGATATCCTAGAATTCCCCAATAAGGAGATGTTTCCATGTTGAGGGACTCATACTCGCACTCAAGTTCGTGATCCCGAATAGTATTGTGTGTTCCAAGGTTTCATACAAGCGTTCCGTATGCCATACAAAATGCACAAGCTTTTATATAAATTTTGAAGTACGTGTTTGTCCTAAACCTTATCAAGCCGGTCTTATTCCTCATGCATCCCAAATGCTTTCTCATACCTCTTGCACACATTATGTTTACACAGTTGTTTTCAATATATCATATTTTAGACTTAATACTAATCAAACTAGAGAAGAGACGCACTTAAGGTACCTTATCTTATCAATATACTTACCATACTTGTATTGAACATGTATTGTATGTATCGTATCTAATGTTTCTAACCACCTTGGAGGGAATGCATGTACAGGCGGCAGCCAGGTGCAAGTCTTTGACATCGATCAATATATCATCATCCTACATGATGACTTGAAGTTACAGAGGACATCATAGGGGCTGATCCTTTCTAGAGATGGGGATGCCCACGGCCTCATTATTTGTAATGATATGGCTTAATGGCCCACTTCTTGAGGTCACATGCTCCTCACATAGTGGAGGTTCCAACACTGTGGACAACCTGATGGGCCCTTGGCTCATATCACCATCACATACACGATTTTACTATAAGATAGAAAATCGACACTACACAAGGGCCGGAATGGGAGCTACAGCCGCCACAGTAGCACTCCCGAAAAGTCTTCCAAAAGCACAGCCTTCCCTAGAAGGGTCTTGAAGAGCACATAAGGCGCAGCAGGATTACGTTAGGTCTCTACCAACCGGGCATATCCCCTCCCACAAACCAAGCCAAGAATTTTAGTAGGTAATCTCCTGCTCTCGCACTCCAAGAACAACAAGTCTTCACGAGCTGCAGGTGGCAACACCAGCGGTGTCCTCCATCTTCACAGATGTCCTTTGTTGAGTTTCTTTTCCCAATCTCCTGTTCAAGAGAATAAATATCACCCCGGCACAATCTCAATGGCATGATCACAAGGACTAAGCGGAAACTTTGGCCAGCCTTCAACAATGCAGAAAAGGCAACCATCAGCAGTGTAATTCAAGGCTGAAATGGGCTGTGAAATTTCAGGGCCGAGCAGAGCAATGCTTGGAGCTGAGCAGGGTGGCCATTCCAGGCTGAGAATGGTGGCAATTCAGGGTGGGCATGGTGGGCGTATAGCTGATGGGGAGCAGGAGATATGAAGAGCCTAAGGGCAGCATGTGTGTGATGTGATGAGCCATCAAGGGGTGCTTTCATCGAAGGGTTGAAGCGAAGCCTTCGAGGTTGGTGGGAAGGGTGCGCTTTCCATACACATGTATGGAGTGGGCTGCCAAGTGTTTGGGGCAGACTTTCGGTCTGGTGTCATGTGTATCACCCATGAGAGTGCCACGTGGACATGCTTCCTATTTGCAGCCACCTTCGCAAAGTACGTGGTACATTATGGCCTATTTGGGGCAGTTTTTGAAACCCGATAGGTATCTGAAGGTGCCTAGGATATGGACAAATAGTTGCATCTCATCAAGACTTGTCAGATGAGAGACATGTATCAATCCAATTTGCTTGCATATGGGCTGATTTGCAGGCAGGGACAACATATGCATCTTTTGTGCAAAGAGATTTATTTGATGAAAAATAACCGGTTGTGTGTGGTTGAGTCTATGAGGCAGAAAGTGATTGATGAATGCTATGCTCCACCTTATGCTGGTCATAGAGGAATCTTGGCCACTACACAAATGATGGAAGGTATTTCTCTTGGGATGTGCAAGGAGATTGATTCCTATGTGAGGAAATGCATGAAATGGCAAAAGGTAAAGTTTGATAGGCAGAAGACCCCTTGTTTGCTTAAGCCTTTCCATATTGCTTTCTAGCTACGGGAAAGCATTGCCATGGACTTTGTTATGGATGTACCGAGATCTCCATTTGAAATTGATGCTATTTCGACCATCATGGATAGGTTTAATAAATAGCCAATTTCTTGTCGGTGAGGAAGATTATTAAATCTGAACACAAGGATTACTTTTTTATTGCTTAGATATTTAAGCATATCATGGAATGTCCAAATTCATAGTTAGGGATCGTGATCATAGGACTACGAGCCTCTTTTGGAGAATTCGGGTGCTTAACTTTGCATCGGCTAATTATTCGCAGATTGATAGGTAGAGTGAACTTGCGAAGTTTACGTAGCAGATCAAAAATCTCTCTGGGAGAAGTTCCTTGTGGAACCCAACAAACTTGGTGGTACCCACTCTTCAAAAAGTCGATTCGGCTAAAGGATGTCAAGCCTTTCAAGTCTTGATGGTAATCTTGTTAAGAGCACTATAATTGTTACACATCCCAAAGGATCCATCTTTCTTTTGCACAAGTTATACTTGTGAGCAATAAGGAAATCGACTGGGCCTTATTGAACCTTAATATATGGAGATGCTCAAGAGTTACATTGGAGAGAGCACTCTTACCATGCCAGATGCCAACTAGATTGAGTAGGCCCTCTACACAACAACTTTGAATCCACCAAATCCTTCAAAGACATAGGAGTGCTCCGTGGATGTAGATAGTTTCTATGACACCATAGAGGAGGAGCGCACACACTGATCTCTATTGATTAGTTATGTTACATCCCAACAGGCCTAGGGTTAGGGCTAGGGACTTGGACTAACCCAAATTAGGTCGAGGCTTAGCTGGGACGTGGGGCCTTGGAGGGCTCACACGTGGGCTAATCGCGCTAGCTATGAAGTCATCCAACAATAACATGCGGAGTCGGTCGGCAATGACGAATTTAAGCAAGTGAAGCTATCGAGATGGCTAGGATTTTACCTGCCACGAGCAATAACAAGGCTAGAAGAAAAACAAGAGTGGGTTATCAAGGATCTCGTGAGGGGGGATAGTGTTGGCTCAAGGTTGATGGGTGCTCCATGTCTTCAGCAAATCGATGACCGTGGGGTTGTCAAGTGGTGTCAAGTGGCTTTTGCAAAGTGGGATTCAAGTC
Organism: Cibotium barometz; assembly: GCF_041138505.1. Lineage (NCBI taxonomy): Eukaryota > Viridiplantae > Streptophyta > Polypodiopsida > Cyatheales > Cibotiaceae > Cibotium > Cibotium barometz. Next base: position 14,016,587 of record NC_141047.1, on the reverse strand, counting down.
CGAATTTGCACACTGTTGGTGGATCCAGGAATGGCTTAGTAGTCTTGACTTCAGAGACCCTAAGTCATGACACTTACTTTCAAGTACTTTTTTGTAATTTTTTGTAACACCCTAGTTAATAATCTTATTTTTTCGAGGTCTTTGCCAAACTGTGATGGAATCTAATTTGTTGCATGCTCTTACTCTTCCACATGAGTGGATAGTTCTTTGCAAAACAGTGAAGAGATCATACCTAGTTTTACCATGAACCCTTCATGTTATTCGGATAGTTACTAGGTGGCAGGTGACAGGCAGTCTTGTCGGAAGTTGGCATAACCTAGGAAAGGGTGTTGCATTAGGCAATCTTGTGGTGATGGTCATAATCCAAGATGCCTAGACCAAGGTTTTCAGATGGCTTATGGACAGCTAGTAGGGCTATCTACGGATGCATTCGAGAAGGATTGGGGTGTGAACACGGTACTATCTTTCATCTTTTACTTTGCATGGACTAGATTGACCTCCAATTGACTTAAGGTTTGACCTTGGTGTTCAAAGAGGAATTGGGTTGCTTCAAGGCTAGGTTGTAGGGGAAAAAGTTAGCCATTCCACTTATGATCATGCTTAATAGAGGTTTTATGTGGGGGGTGCTCTGGTGGTATGGGATACCATAGTGTATTCCTATGTAGGATCTCCTTAGGCTTCACAGGTTTCTTGTCTGAGACACTCTATGCTTTGGTGGGGTGTGCTCTATTGATATGGGATACCATAGTGTATTCCTATGTAGGATCTCCTTAGTCTTCACGGGTTTCTTGTCTGAGACACTCTATGCTTTGGCATAGTTAACCTCTGGTAATTGTGAGGAGCAATGCTAGTCTGTGAGTGACAACAAGATTAGAGATGACCTTGGTTGTCTAAGCATTGGTATGTCACTCGTAGGGTGACAAGTTTTATGATTCATCACACTCTCTCGCGTGATGGCCAAATGATATTGATGCATATTCATGCATGAGGCAACCTCGGAATTGTACATGAGAGAGATGACCAGTTCGACGGATGTACCATTTGATACTCGAGGGTGGACGGAGTTCCATATGGTTATTTTAATTTAGGACTTTGAAGTCATATGAATTTCCCACCTCTTCGATGGGTTGTAACCCATGAACATGTTAGGGATGGAATATGTTATAACCACTGTTCTTCAGGATCTCTATTAATGGGGTTGCGTGGACTTTTGGTAACCTAGGTTCATTGTAATTTTGTGGGGTGAGAAGTAGTTGGAAGCCATATATTGTCTTCAGGCTATTTGAGGACGTGGGACAAAAGAAAAATTTGAAGGGGAGTTTTATGCTTGCCCTAAAAGTAGACGTGAGTATGTAATGGTTGTGTGAAAACACAATCTTCATTCAGTCTTAGATGAGGATTAGACAAGGGAGATCTTGTGGTTGGAATATTGTACTGGAAGGACATGGCACTAGGACTTGTTTGTGCATCAAGTGGAGTATTGTACGAGAAGTACATGGCACTAGGACTTGTTTTTGTATCAAGTGGACTAGTGTTTGCCAACAACTAATGCAGGATGCCATTTGGTGTAACAATTGAGTTGTGCTGTGGGTTTGTGCTTTAAGTTGTGGTAGAGCTTGTTGCACTTTAAGACTAGATGTCTTATTGGGATTTAGCTCTTGGGGTCGTAAGCAATTGGACCTTTGTAGCGGGGTCTACAAGCTGAGTCTTTACACTGGCCTAGATAAGACTTGAGTAGATGCCATGGATGAATGTCCGAATCCGGGGATTCGCTTACATAGGCTTGTCTCCTTATGCATTAAATAGGAGTGAAGTATGTTATGTCTCGATAGGCCTAGGGTTAGGGCTAGGGACGTGGAGTAACCCAAGTTAGGGTTAGGGCTTAGTTGGGGCGTGGCTCTCAAGTTGAGGCTTAGATTGGCTAAGAGCTTATAATTAATAGCCTAGGACTAATAATGGCTAAAAGCTTCTAAATTTAGCAAGAAAGCTATAGCCCAATCAATAAATAAAGCAAGGGTAAATGAGGTGATAGCTCAAGTGGTGAAGGTTTTTGCCTAGGACCAAGAGGTCCTAGGTTCAAAACCCTCCTTGGTGCTTCCTCGGCAGCATCGCCTACGGGTGGATAAGTAAGCGCCTACGGGTGGTGAAATTAGTAACTATGGGAGGATCTTGGGCCAAAGGCCAGTTAAAAAACAAAAAGCCCAATTTTTGCTATAGAAATGACCTTGGGGGTACTTATGAGTCATTGAGGTATCCATGCAGTGGACAGGAGGGCTACTGGGGTTGTGCAAGGCCTCATGGCCATGGAGCTGCAAGGTGGATGGTTCGGCCAACTGCTATGGGATGCTCAGTTGGGGCCATTACCCAGCAGGCTCGCGACAATCAGACCTCAAGCTCGGGGGTGAGTTCAGAGGACTCTACAGTTGGGTGGTGAGTCGCTAGCCACAATCTATCGTGGTCATGCGATGCATGTGATGTCGGGTCTATGAAATCTCGTTAGGGTTTTGGTTCTAGGTCATGGTCTACGGAGACCTTACAGCTGATACTCTAGAGGCTCAGAGCGTCTTCTCCTTTCTCGGTTATATCCTACTACTTTCATTATGTCTGTATAATAACTCCATGAATAGATTGTAACTCCTTTTGGTATCATAGATTTTCATGGATTTTCTTTTCTTTTAGTTAGACCGCCTTTTCATATCACTACGTGCTACAATTATTTCATGGATACATTGTAACACTTTTGCAGAGATTTAGGGTTTAGGGTTCTTCTTCTTCTCCTCCTTTTGGCCATAAAATCGGTATTGGCTAACGCAGGCATTAACACTAGTTGACCATGGCTAGTTTACCTTATGCACATGGTCATACCCTGATATCACATTTATATACAGTAGTGATAGTTGTTTTTCATTTTCTTTCAGTTACTTTTTCCATGGCTCAGTATACCCATGTTATAATTGTATCATTCATAGTCTCATAGACCCTTGAGGTATTTTGTAGATGTTAATATTACTCTCTCTCTCTCTCTCTCTCTCCAACCATGAATGCTTTTATTAAACACAACAATAATTGCAGAGTGCTCAGCTATACATATTTTCCTGGCTTGTACAGTGGTCCTGTGACTGCACTTGCCTTCAGCATGGATGGTCTCTCACTAGCCTCAGCAGCAGAGGATTGCACAGTATGCCTTTGGGACACTGTTAGCTGCCAAACACTTCGCATTTTCAAACACAACAAAGGTAATAATCAGATTCTCTCTAATGATTTCTGAAGATGGAGGTTTGGAAATGTGATCATATTATTGAGCTGCACACATCGTTTTTCATACGCCTAAACTGACTTAATTGCTTGTAGAGCGATGGCCATAGTTACGGGGAAAACTCCTACGCAGGGGTCTCAAGGCCGAAATGTGGGATCTCAAAGCTCAAACACCCATTTCAGGGGTCCATACCAGAGTAACAAGAAACGGTCGTTTCTTAGCCAAAATTGTGGAAACTCTTTCTTTGGAGGCAGTGTTTCTGTTTCTTTAGAGGCATTGTTTCTGTTTCCATTTCAGTTACGTGTTTCTTAATCTCACCCAAGGATTCCCCCCTGCTATGTTTTGATTTTCCCCGATTTTCCTTGTTCTCTCTTCCAAACTATGATCTATTCTAATTTTCTCCTCTATTTCTCTCAATATTTCTCTCTTTTTTTTTCTTTTTTTCATCTATACTATAATGTTAAAAATGTGCCGTTTCCTTGCCGTTTTAGATTCCTAGTTTCAAGCCATTTCCGTTGCAGAGACAACATCCGTTTCCGTTACTAGTTCCGCTACGCCATTCGTTTGAAAAACGTTTCAGTTATTTCCCCATTTCCATTTTTTTGAGATGGCATGTTTGCCATGTCTCAGCCATTCCCGCACACAGTTCCAGCCATTTCTCCAACACCATCTATGTTTCCTGTTTGCACCTTAGATTTTAAGTCTAGTTTATATGAAGTAGCTTGTTTTCCGGCTTCTATTTTCCTTTCCATCTCCTTGCCTCTCTACTTGTTTCCTTTCTTCTCGCACCGTCTTTCCTCTCCAATGTCTCTCTTCTGATGTGGTGTTTCCCTGTTCAGGCCCCTCAAGAGTGCCACTTCTGTTTCTTGTGACTAGTACAAAACCTTCTTATTTCCTTGTGTAGCCGATGAACCTAGGGGGACCAATGTCACGATTGTGACTAACTCTCTTAATCTCTCCTTAATTACTCCTTAATCCCTTATTAACTGAAAGGACACCTGTGAAGAGTCACACCCTTACACATGGGTCACTATCAAAGGACATGTCTATTCATGAAAAGACACACCCCTAAGTCCAAAGGACATAACCATTGCTTCAAAAGCCACACCCCTTCCCAGGGATGTGTCTCTTCACTTGAACCCTTTCAGCCTCTATTTAAGAAAGGCCTCTGTCTCAATGCAAACAACTCAGTCTTTCCTGCAGTATTTGTCTTATGTGCATTAGTTTTTTTTTTTTTTCTCGAGAAATCTTATGTGCATTAGTTAAGTCTTAATCATGTTAATAAAGCTATAAAAGCTTTACAGTGGTATCAGAGCAAACTTTTTTCGCCCTGTGTTATACCCAAACCCTAATCCTAACCCTAAAATCAGTCCTAACCCTAACCCTAAAATTAGCCCGCCCAAACCTTAAAATTGGGTGTAGAAGGTGTTGAATGGAAGAGCACGAGAGAATGCCCTATCCAATTCAGCTCCCAACTCCCAATTTTTACCGATTAAGTTGGGCCAGCCATATGCAGGACACTCTTGAATAAACGAGACAAAAAAAAAAAGCCTTCAATCAAGAGGCTTACCTCTTCAGGCGGCACCCCTTCATAAACCAGCACCCCTCCCAACAGCAGTCGCACCCCTTCGTGGAAGCTTTCCCAGTCGGCTACCGGCGAAAAGCGCATGACGACTCGTTGATATCTTTTATTAAAAAAATTAACAAACACCCCTCATAACCCCATTCAAAGGTTATGACCCTACGGGTCTAATTGCCACGTCTATACACATTACAAAAAAAAAAAGAAGAAACAATAAAACTCACCATACGGGCCCCTACGAAACGGTGCCAACCTTCGGCCGTTTTTAGCCAGCGCTTGCCGTCCCCCTATACCGGTCTCCTACGCGCTTGCCGTCGCCCTATACCGGTCTCCTACGCGCCGGCTTACTGCCGCCTCCCTTCCTCGAAAACAGCCTTCTTCATTGTTAGCCTCCTGCGGTCTATGCTTGTGTTTGGAGATCAGCCATGTGTAGTTGGTGTTTCTCGTGGATTGACGGCTACTATCCTTGTTCTTCTCCAGCAACAATATTTATTATGGCAAGCTCCTTCAGTTGTGATTTTTCCATTTTCTTGGGCATAAAAATTTCACATAATGTGGAGTATAACATATCAGAAATCCGACATTTCATTCTTTTGCGGGCTCTCCACTCCTCCGGGGCCAATATCACTTTTTACGGGTTCAAAAGCACCTCTCAGATCATGTGGACACACATTACCCGCTTCTCCGACGGCTTATGGCATAGGAAACCTATGATTTCAATTATTTACAAGATACACCCTCTCAGTCCATAGTGCCCTCTCCTACCCGTGTTTCTCCATCAGTCTCAGCCCCTGTTCCAAGGAGTGTGTCCCCCTTTTTCTAGCCCACTCATTACCGTGTTCAGATAGCCACACCGACTTCTCACCTCCGAGAATTCGACGTGTGGGTGATCCGTGTTCGTACTTCCGCATAGGATCTGGATCATTACTGTTTTATACTCAGGCGTCATCCTTATCTGGGCGCTATCCTCCCCGAGTGTAGCATCATTTTTCATGAATATTGCACCTATTCTGATGACGTTTCTCCAGCATCATTCACGGTGCGCCCCTCTACACCAGAATACACACCCTTGACACCAGTAGCTGCCCCTACCCCTGTACCTTCTTCTCCAATAGAGCAGACTCTCGTGCGAGCCCAGGCCCAGAGGATCGCTCTTACTATACAGGATGGTCTATAGCCACTTCACCCCAGTACGTAGCCTCTCCTCTCGGGATTTCCAGATGCCGCACCCTCCAACCGATGGTTCTTACTAGAGCCCAGCGGCGTCATCAACAGCAAAACCCCTAGAGCCTCGTCACCCTGAAGCCTCTGCATCAATATCTTCTCTCATGGCAGAACCTGTTGACATCCAAGCCCCTCCGAAATGGCAGCCAGCTTTGCAACAACTTCAGCTGCAGTTCCAACAGCAACTCGAGGAGTCTATAGCATCCTTGGCTTTGCAGATCCAGCAGCTCCACACGGATCGCCACTCCTACACGAGTTCCCTACGAGTAGCAAATGTTTCAGCAACAATTCCAGCAGATGCGGACGTCATTCCTTCCGAGGTTGAAGGAGACGACCTTAAAACTCTTTGTTGTCTTTTACAAGCCAATAAAACAAAGAAATTGGAAATTAAACCCCTTGACTCTTATGGTGATGTCACCAATTGGCCGACCATTTGGTCCATCTCCAGATTTGTGTCTCGTTCACTTGAGGCTAGGCCGGTGTCTCATGTGAAGGGGCCAGTATTTTTGCTTAACATGGACGGGAGTCAGACTGGTGCCACCCGTGTGTTAGCAAGATGGTGTCGTATGGACGGGAGCCAGACTGGTGCCACCTGTGTATGACCTAGACTGTGTTCTATCCATGGGATTGTCACGCCATGGAAGAGCTAGTATTTGTGCCGTGTCTTGCCTATGGGACTGTCACTCCATAGGGAGGCTCGTGCCTGGATCTGTGTCTTACCTATGGGACTGTCACTCCATAGGAAGACCGGGATTTATGTTTTTTGTCATGTCATTTTTGTGCCCAACAGATGTTTTGTACTTGTTTCATGAACGTGAGATATGTCCATGATACTATTTGCACATGCACTCATGTTTTGCATGTTTGAAATTGTTTTCGCATGACTTGTATTCTTGTGTTTGCCTGTTTGACGTGCCACTTACTGAGCGGGGACGCCTGCCAGTGAGTCGTGAAGTTTGCTCTGTCTTCTGACAAGTTTTGTTGCGTGTGAACAGGTGGTAAGTGTATTGCACTTGTTTGTTTAATAGTTTTATTTCTAACCTTTAATTTTATAAGGTTGTAAGTTCACATTCATTTAAAAGTGGGCACCCATTATGGGCACCCACATATAGGCCAAGGTGGGGAGGGAAACCCCACACTTAACCCTTCATGTGTGGGGGTGGGTGCATGGCCACCTACCCACACCACACCTTGAAACTGGCCGCCCCCATGCAAGCTTGGGGAGCCGGCCAGCTGTGGTCGTGTACTTCCTTTCCAACCTCTACAAAAGAAAGCGACCACCCCACCCGTTGAAGGATAGAGCCGGCGATCATCTCCTCCTCGTTGGCTCTCAGGCGGCTGCACACCCACTCTGCAGGGTGCTGTGCTTCTACTCTCCTCAGGCGGCTGCAGCCAGGCGGTTTCTGCATCCTTCAGGCGGCTGTGCTTTCCCAGCAGGCTGCAGCTCCTCCACAGCAGGTGGCTGTGCCTTCTGTAGGTGGCTGCGCTTGCTCTCCAGCAGGCTGCCCTGTACACTGCAGGCGGCTGCGCCACCTCACAGGCGGCTACTACAGCCAGGCGTTTCCTCTCCATAGCGGTTGCTCCCTCTGCGCAGCAGGCGGCTGTCCCTTCTCCTCTGCAAGCGGCCATAGCAGGCGCCTTCTACACCCCTCAGGCGGCTGCACTTGCTCTCCAGCAGGCCACGCTTGCTCTTCAGCTCTGGCGGCTGCACCTTCTCCTCTCCAAAGGTGGTTGTTTCATCCTCTGCAGGCAGCTGCATCTCCTCCACAACAGGCGGCTACTCCTCTTCTATAGGCAGCTGCGTGGGGCTGCACTCCCCTCTACAGGTGGCTGCGTGGGGTTGCGCCTTCCTTCCATAGGCAGCTACAGACGGCTCTGCACCTCCCCTTTTCAGGTGGTTAAACCTTCCATAGGCGGCTGCGTGGGGTCGCGCCTCCCTTCCATAGGCGGCTACAGACGGCTCTGCGCCTCCCCTCTTCTATAGGCAGCTGCGTGGGGTTGCGCCTCCCTTCCATAGGCGGCTACAGACGGCTCTGCACCTCCCCTTTTCAGGTGGTTACACCTTCTACACTCGTAGCCTGCTCCTCCTCCTCGACAGGCTGCTGCGCCCTGGTGTCCATCTCTAGTAGCTGCATAGAGACACCTCGGGTATTTGTCCTCCATTAGCAAGCTACAAGTAAGTGGATTCAGATTTAAGTAAAGGATTTTGTTGTAAATCTGAGAAAGTATTCTCTCTACCGCTAACACCCGTTCGGTGCCGGGTAGTCCAAGCTTTTGGAGAACCACGGTCCATGGGTGCCAAGATCGGGAGAGCCAGGCATTAGTACGGGAGTGCTTGTTTGTGCATGGTCTTGGAACACCAGTAGGGCGCTCTCCGCGGATTCAAGTGAAGGCACAGGACCGTAGGGACTTGACCACTCAAGTGGGTCGCTCTCCTTCAAACGTCTATTTGGAGTTTCTTGTTTGGTACTGTATTCATCTCAGTTGTACATGGACATCGTCTGGTTCATTGAACCCATGGAGCATTGTATTTGTTAAATACTCCCAATAATATATCATATATTGAGAGGGGGGTCGACCCGTTCCGGCCCGAGTGCTGGAGTCCATTGTTCAACATTTTATTTCATTTTAATTTTCAGTTGTTATTAAGTTGTCCATTCAAGTTGTGATATTTAAGTTGTGCTATTATGCGTGTGGGTGTCGAACGGAGTCTACTTCTCAGTGAAGTCCTCATCACTAAAAGCAATGTCAAACTGTGCCACAAATGCTAACACTTTGGAAGCATCATGCTCTCCATGAAAAACATCGAACTTAACGGACTTGTCACTTGCTTTAAATTCTTGGAGCTTTCTGGCATGAGGCTCATGGTCCTCTCTTTTTCTTTTTCCTTTATCCAACGGGGCAGCCTTATCTGCATGGGCTCCATGGGCAATCATGGAAGTTTCATGAAGCACGGTGGCATGTGCTACACGAACCTGAGAATCAGATGCATGTGACCTTCCTGCATAAGGCAATGTCTCACCATGAGACAACTCAGTAGGCAAAGCTCTTCTAGTGGCAGACCTGTCACCCCTACCATGGGATACATGTCTTGAATGCATGTGACCATCATGCCCTCCATGAGCACTAGCATGCATATACCTGTCAGGCTTTGTGCCTTGTGGAGAAGATGCATGACGAGAGGTGACTGTCACCTCTTCCCTTTGCAGAGATGACCTCAACCTTTGAGATGCAAGATCTCCATGCTTCAAGCGAGATGGGTTTCTGAATTTCAGCTCTCCATCTTCCCCCTCTTTGATGTCACCTTTGCGGAGGAGGTAAGAAAGTGCCAACTCCCTTGGATTCTTGTCCACTTCCCGTGCCATGGACTCAAAAGTCACATCTACCATTGCATCGGCTTTCCTTGCTTCAATGACACTTTGCACATGGGAATCTTCATGCAAAAATTTCAACTCTTGCTCTTGTGCCTGCAAAAGCTTTCTCATATGCTCCATTTTAGCCCTCATTGCATCAGGCTCTTCTTCTTGCATGAGTGTCTTTCCTCGAGACAGTTGTCCCTTTGAATCACTATCATTTACCCTTTCAAGGGGCTTGTGCCTTCCTTGTAGAGCATCAGAACCACGTGAGGCACTTGATGGGCCCCTCAAATTAGGCACTTCCAAAGGGTGGCCTTGGCTGTCCATTGTGTTTAAGTGTGCTGGAATCGGGGTGTCCAATACACAGGTTCGTTTCCCCACTAAGAAGAGGGAAATAACCGTGCTCTGATACCAATGAAACCGATTCTGTCAAGTGGGCTAAAGTACGTCATGCTAGCATGTTCTTGAACGGGACCGTTGCTCATTGGTGGATCACTGAAAAGATCACCAAAGACCCCATTTGCACCTGGAAGGAGAGATATTATGCTCAGTTCTTGCCACCAAATGCGGAGCAAACTCTCACCCAAAAGTGGGATAGACTTGAGCAAAGAGATAATGAAAGTGTGCAACAGTATGTCAACAAGTTTTGGAAAGTGTTGCTTGAGGTAACTCCTTTTATGCAAATCACTGAGGATGAAAGAAAGAGGAAGTTTCGCTCCGGATTGCAACCAGCTTATCATTCGGGCATTGAATTGCACCCGAAACATACTTTGCAACGGCTTACAGCCTGTGCTCTTGCTACGGAGCAATTGGCGCTCAAAATTAAGCAAGATCAAGGCGGTTCAAAGGGGAAAGACAAGGCTGTTCCAAATCTGCAAAAAGGTGGACAGCCACCTAAAAAGAACTTCCGGGAGACCCACAAGGGAGGTAAAGCTGAAAATACCTCATCTAAAGATCATGGCCCAAAGAAGAACAAATTTGGCTTGACCCCGGAGCAAAGAGAGCAATATGCCAAGGAGGGAAAATGTTTTTCTTGTGGCAACAAAGAGCACATGTTTCGACAATGCCCTAACCGCAAACCTAAGCACGAGGACAAGCAGACCAAGGCTAATGTACATGCAGATCCCGATGTGCAGGGAAACACAAAACATGATGCAAAAGAGCGGATGGTATGCAAAGCTTGGGGTCAAATCAAGGATCAGCCCGCCTTATTCATGTTTGATGACTGTGCAACTGATAACTTCATCTCTATACAAATGGCAGCTGCCTTGGGTATTGAGGTTGAGAACATGGGACCTCAGATTGAAGCAGAAGCTGCCTTTGTTGGTAAAGAGGTGCAGGTTACTCCACTGATAGGAAAGTTGCGCATACATATCCAGGGCTACCTTGATAATGAGCATTTCTTAGTTGCACCACTAAATGGATGTGATGTATTGTTGGGCAAGCCATGGCATCATAGGCTTGAGCCCCGCAAAGAGTACAAGACCAACATGATTTCTTTTATGCATAGAGGCCGCATGCATTTCATTGATGCTGGCAAAGGGGATTCCATCCCACTTGTATCTTACATCCAAATTAATAAAGCAATGAGAAAGAGTCTTTCTGCGTACTTGGTTTTTGTTCGTGATAGCATTGTACCAAGTCATCAAAATGTGGATGCTATGACTTATGATAGGCTGAATTTTCTTCATGCATTCAACGACTGTTTTGCTGATGCATTGCCAGGTGAATTACCTCCCCAAAGGTCCGAAGGTTATCGCATAGATCTTGTGCCAGGTAGTTCTCCACCTAACAAACCCGCATACCATGTGAGTGCCGCACAACAAGAAGAGATCATGAAGCAGGTAAATGAGCTTTTAGAGAAAGGTGTGGTTCAGCCTAGTTCATTACCTTATTGCTCTCCTGTGCTTCGTGTTCAAAATAAAGATGGGTCATTCCGCATGTGTGTGGATTATAGAGCTTTAAATAAGCTTACCATCAAGAATAGATTCCCAATTCCGCGTATTGATGACATTTTGGATACGCTTGATGGTTCGGCTTGTTTCAGCCGTCTTGATTTGAAGAGTGGTTATCACCAAATACGAGTGGTGCCACAAGATGTCCATAAAACTGCATTCAAGACAGCTTTTGGATTATATGAATTTTTGGTGATGTCTTTTGGTCTCACCAATGCTCCTGCCACATTTAATCGTATGATGGATAGGATATTCCGACCCCATCGCAAATTCACAAGTGTATTTTTTGATGACATCTTGGTTTTCTCCAAGAATAAGCAAGAACACAGAACTCATTTGGTCACAGTGTTCGAAGAGTTGCGGAAGCATAAACTTTTCATTAATGTCAAGAAAAGTGAGTTCTTTCTTTCAGAGATACATTATTTGGCACATTGTATCCAAAGATGGAGTAACAATGGATCCTGCAAAGATAGAAACCATTCGGAATTAGCCAGAATTGCAAAGCGTACATCAAGTACGTAGTTTTCTGGGATTATGTTCATATTATAGGCGTTTCATAAGGCATTTTGCTATGATAGCCACCCCTCTACATGATCTCACAAAGAAGAAAACCACTTTCAAATGGACTTCAAGAGAACAGGATGCTTTCTTGCAACTCAAGCATGCTATCATATGTGGACCCGTATTAATTGTTCCTGACTTGCAAAGATCATTCGTAGTAGAATGTGATGCTTGTGGCAATTGTATAGGGGCTGTCCTAAATCAAGAAGGGCATGCAGTTGCATACGAGAGCCATCATTTGCATGATGTTGAGCTTCATATGGATATCTATGAGAAAGAGCTCTTGGCTGTAATTCATGCCTTAAAGATATGGAAACATGATCTTCTTGGGGCTGAATTTGTAGTCAAGACAGATCATCAAAGCTTGAGATACTTTCTATCTCAAACAAAGCTTTTGGAGAAGCAGATGAGAATGGCAAACTTTCTTTCCATGTTTCATTTTCAGATTGTGCATACTCCGGGAAAGAAAATTGTGGTGGCCGATGCATCATCCAGGAGGCCATATGTGGCTGCAGTCTCAGTGGCCTCTCATGGGGAGTTATATGCTATGCGTGATTTGTATCATGTGGATGCTGATTTTTGCCACATATGGACTGATTTGATGACTGGTCACTCACATGCCTCTTATGTTATCAACGAGGGTTATCTTATGAAGGATAATTGCCTATGTTTGGTGAGGGATTTGCATCCAAAGGTTATGGAGGAATGCTGGTCATAGAGGTATCATGCCCACTACACGCATGATTGAGAGATATTTCTTTTGGCCAAGCATGCGTAAAGACATTGAGGCATATGTGAAGGCCAATGGAGTGTTAGGGTTAGGGTTTGGAGATGCTGCAAACAGGCGTGGAGAGCAACAGAGAGAGAACACGACTTCAGTGTATTCAGTTGATAAAATGTGAAGTACAATAGCCACATAATAAGTGACCTAAAGAGATGTGTTCACATGTCCGGCCATAAAATGTGCCGGGTGGACCAAAACACCTATAAACTGCTTATAAGTGAAACTAAGCTAAACTGGGGGAAAAAACCTCCACTAACTGAAGTAAAAAGTGCCCCAGTAATCTACTGATGATCACTAGCACTCCTCTGGGTGCATACACAGCATAAAACCCAACAAACCCCCCTGGAGTGATATTTGATCACTGTACATCATCCACCAAAAGGAAACAAATTCAAAGCTGTGCGGAATGCTTCGAATTTCGGACGTGGTAATGCCTTGGTGAAGATGTCTGCCACATTCTGATCTGTAGGACAGTAGATCAGACTGATATCTCCTGCCTGGAGTCTCTCCCGAACAAAATGATAGTGAATCTCAATGTGTTTCGTGCGAGCATGAAACACAGGATTCCTGGCCACAACAATGGCACTCTGACTATCAGTATAGATAGGTGTAGGCTCCTCCACTGAAATATCCATATCAGTCATGAGACGACGCAGCCAAACACACTCAACAGTAGTGGTGTAGGTTGCTCTGTACTCTGCCTCACAAGACGAAGTGGCCACTGTGGTCTCAAAATCACCAGTCCAATCTGAATCACTGTAAGCGTATAACTGCATGTCACCCCCCTCAGGATAAAGCAATCCAAGAGACAAGGTACCCTGCAAATAACGGAATACACGCTTCACAGCTTGCCAATGTGACAACCGCGGGCTGTGCATGAATCTGCTCAACTGAGAGATTGCATACTGAATATCTGGCCTTGTATTACACAAGTAAATAAGGCACCCAACAGCCTGAGCATATGTAGTGGCATCGAAGGAAATACTGTCATCTTGTAGTGACAGTTTCATCCCAGGCTCCATAGGAGTACTAATAGGCTTGCAATCCTGAAATTTAAACTTCTCCAGAAGTTTAGCAACATACCGTGATTGCAACAACCCAATGCCTCTGTTATCCTGCACAAACTGTATGCCCAAATAGTAGTGTACAAGCCCCAAGTCAGACATGTCAAATGTCTGTTGCAGTATCTCTTTAAAAGCTGCAATTTTGTCATTATTTGATCCCATGAGCAAGAGATCATCCACATAAAGATTGATGACCAGCAGATCTGTCTCTTCTTTCTTTACATACAGAGTGGCTTCTGATGGACCATTCACAAATCCCTGAGTGAGTAGGAAAGCATCTATTTTTGCATACCAAGCTCGTGGAGCTTGTTTCAAACCATACAAGGCCTTTTTCAGCCTGCATACTTTCCCCTCATGACCATGTTCTGCAAAACCCATGGGCTGATATACATAAACTTCCTCCTCGAGGTCCCCATGTAGGAATGCAGTCTTTATGTCCAACTGGTGAACAACCCAACCACGATGTGCAGCCAATGCAACGACACACCTAAGTGTCGACATACGGGATGTAGGAGCAAATGTCTCCTCATAATCAATGCCCTTCTTCTGTGCATAGCCCTTTGCAACTAGACGGGCTTTGTACCTGTCAATGGATCCATCTGCATGTCTTTTCAACTTATAGACCCACTTAGTACCGATTGCTTTCTTGCCTTTGGGTAGATCAACCAAATCCCATGTTTGATTCCTTTTAATAGAATCAAGCTCATCCTGCATGGCTTTGTTCCAATGCACATTATCTCGTGCATCCACAAATGAATCAAGCTCATCATCATCCTGTAAACTGGCTGCCATAACCAGATTCAAATCCATGATGTGTGCATGCTCATTGGTCCGTGTCTCCCTACGAGTACGACCAGCAAGAGGACCCTCTAAATGGCTGTCCTGTAATGTCCTCAAATACCATCTAGGTATGTGTCTGACCTGTGGTGCCTGCTGCCCCATATTTGGTTCAGCTTCTGGCTCAATTTGCTGCTGAATTTCTGCACCACCTTTATCATTTGCTGGCTGTCCTGTCTGTACCCTCATGAGTTGGATCACCAACTGTGGAATGAAACTCCATAGGTAGTAGACCTTCAAACACATCATTTTCAGCCTGATTTGCATCAAAACCAGCCATGGATATTTCTGATTTTTCATCAAAAATCACATCCCGACTAGTGAATATCTTCCTGGATAGTGGGTCATATAACCGGTAGCCCTTGCTCTCACGGCTATACCCAACAAAAATGCATTTTGTGGCTTTATCATCCAACTTCCTCCTCAACTCTTTGGGTATGTGTGCATATGCAAGACACCCAAAGATACGAAAATGTGATACCGAAGGCTTGCGGCCATGCCAAGCCTCAAAAGGAGTAATGGAAACCAATGCCTTTGTGGGACATCGATTCAAAATATGACAAGCACACATGACAGCTTCCACCCAAAAGATATGTGGTAGCCTCTTTGCCTTTAGCATACATCTGGCCATCTCCATGAGTGACCGATTCTTCCTTTCTGCAACCCCATTCTGCTGTGGAGTATAAGAAGTAGTATACTAATGTTTTATACCTCTACTCCCAAGAAAGGAATTCAGCATGTGTGACATATATTCCCCCCCTCGGTCAGAACGGAGAGTCTTAACCTTGCATCTTGACTCTGTCTCAGCAAGTGCTACAAAGGCCAAAAATGCATCATATACCTGTGATTTCTGTGTCAAAGGATAGACCCAGCAAATACGAGAGAAGTCATCAATAAATGTTGCAAAATAGAAGCAACCACCTAATGACTTCGTCTGCATGGGACCACAAAGATCACTGTGTATAAGCTGCAACTTTGCAGTTGCTCGTAGAGCCTGATCACGTGGGAAGGAAAACCTATGCATTTTTCCCAAAATACATCCTTCACAAATGTGATCTGGAGGCCTCTCCATGAGAGGTAGATCTGTAAACATGTTATGTCGCTGCATAAGCATAAGACTACCAAAATTTACATGCCCCATGCGAGCATGCCATAACTCCGCATCAACCATAGCTGGAGTAAGAGTGAATGCATTATAAGCAGACTGATCCACTGACTGAAATGCATCCAATTGATAAAGTCCATGACATAATGTACCAGTAAGCATCAAGGTCAAAGTATTAGCTTTGTCTCTGACCATGCATTTATCATCATCAAAGTGGACTTACATACCACAATGTGCCAAAGAAGAAATGGACAACAAATTCTTCTTTATCCCTGGTACATATAAGGCATCTGTAAGGCGGAGAATAGAGCCATCAATGGCTGTGAGCTGAATCTCCCCAATGCCACAAACTGGATATGAAGCATTGTTGGCACACTGAACAGTTTTGCCAACAGGGGCAGGGCCAACATGACAAAATAAATCCCTGCGAGATGTGATATGCTTTGAGGCACCACTATCAAAATACCAAGTACATGCATGCTCTATCATACTGAGTGCCTGTGAAGACCAAGAGGCATCATAACTGCATGTATAAAAACAGTAATCCCTCTCCTCAACAAAAGAAACAGTCTCTGGAGGAGCTTTAGAAGCATCATTAACGGACATCCCAGCTTCCTTTGCTTTCTCTTTGGCAATCCTCTTTCTACATTCAGTGATGTAGTGACCTGGCTTCTTACAGTAATGACATTTGCCCTTCTTCTTGGGCTGTCCATCACCTTTCTTGGTATCCTAAGAAGAACCACCATCACCTGAATTCTGATTTGAACTCTTTGGCTGAGTTTTTCCTTTCCCCTTTTGACCTGTAGTAAATGCTTGTTCAGCACTTGTGTTCATATTCATATTCTTCCTCATTTGCTCTTCTTGTAGTAAGAGAGCAACAAGTTCCTGATACTTAAGGGGCTCAACAGCATTCCTCATGCTGAGGTTCAAAGAGGTATGAAAAGCCAAGTAAGATCTTGGCAAAGAGTGCAAGATGGTGGACACAAGCTCTGTCTCAGGAATAATCTCATCCACATTGATGAGTTGCTCTCTCAAATCCTGCAGCTTGTTTAAGTGGCTAGACATATCATCTCCTTCATTCATTTTCTGATTTTCCAGCTCTCTTTTCAAAAATGAGATCCGAGCGTCATTACGAGCAGCATACATCTGCTCCAAAGTCACCCATGCATTCTGTGAAGAGCCAGCTGAACGAATATGAGGTGTAATAGACCTCTGTACTGACAATGCAATGAGTGACAAAGCTTGTGCATCCCTGGCATCCCATGTCTTTTGAGCATTTGTTCTTTGAACAGGCAATGGCTGCCCTGGAGCCCTGTTGTCCTCGCCACGAGCACCTCCTTGGGGAGGAGTCTCTAGAGCCAATGGACCTGGACGTGGTTCATCACTACTAACAAAATCCCAAAGACCTTTTGCCCCAAGCACGTTTTTCAGCATAAAACTCCACAAGGAGTAGTTCGTGCCGTCCAATTTGTCTTCCTTAGACAAATATGTGAATACATCACTCTGCTGTTGATTTGCCATTATGCCTATGCACAATGTTGTACGTGTGTATCAAAAAACCCAATAGCAAGAACCCTGAAAACAACTATACTCCACTGAATACAGTTCACCCAAATATGCCTGCACTCTCAATCCTTTGAATGTGCAGCTCAATGCACCAATGACTGAGCAGAGCAGCAAATGGCGTACACAATGCCAAAATGTCCCAAAAATGCCCAAATTTACTGCACCCAAAACTGTGCAAAAAGCCTGTAGACTTCTTTGCAAGAAAGTCTGCCTGTAGTGCCTGTAGATTTTCACAAAGAAAATAGAATTGCCCAAAAAACAAAATTTGTATTGCTTACCACAAGTTGACTGAGCAGGTTGTGGTACATATGTAGGTACAGTCCACCAAAAGAACAAGTACAGTTGACTGTACTGTGCAGGTACAGTCGACTTGTACTGTACAGAACTGAAGGCGACCTGCAGGCAGATACTGTGCAGGTACTGTGAAGGTACGAATGGATGTACTCAGACGGAGCACTGTACTGAACAGTGCGAACAGGTACACTGCAGGCAGGTACAGTACGGGTACAGCAGCAGTCGACTAAATACAGTCGACCAGTGCAGTACGAGGCTAGTTGACGTGCGCTGACAGATGCAGTCGGCGCTGACTGTACGGGCTGGTACAGTACGATACCAGAGGAAGGCGGCGCTAACAGGTACGGAAGCTGCAGTACGGCGGCGCTGTCAGGTACGGAAGTTGCAGTACGGCGGACTGGTACGGACAAGTACTAATGTACGGACTGTACTGAAACTGAAGGTGGCAGTGTATGGGTAGGGCAAGGGCAGGCCTTCAATGCTTTGATACCAAATGAAGGCCAATGGAGTGTTAGGGTTAGGGTTTGGAGATGCTGCAAACAGGCGTGGAGAGCAACAGAGAGAGAACACGACTTCAGTGTATTCAGTTGATAAAATGTGAAGTACAATAGCCACATAATAAGTGACCTAAAGAGATGTGTTCACATGTCCGGCCATAAAATGTGCCGGGTAGACCAAAACACCTATAAACTGCTTATAAGTGAAACTAAGCTAAACTGGGGGAAAAAACCTCCACTAACTGAAGTAAAAAGTGCCCCAGTAATCTACTGATGATCACTAGCACTCCTCTGGGTGCATACACAACATAAAACCCAACAATATGTACGTGCATGTATTACTTGCCAAAAGGTGAAATTTGAAAGGCAAAAATCTCCAGGTTTACTTCAGCCATTGCCTATTCCCTCGCAACCTTACGAAAGTATTACTATGGATTTTATTATGGACTTGCCTAGATCCCAGCATGGGAATGATGTTATTTGGACCATTGTGGACAGGTTTAGCAAGCAAGCTCATTTCTTGCCCGTCAAGAAAACCATTAAAGTTGATCATATGGTAAAGCTTTTTCTTGCTAACATTTTCAAACATCATGGTATGCCTAAATCCATTATTGGGGATAGAGATCCCAGGACTACGAGCCTCTTTTGGAGGGCTTTATTTAATAACATGGGTACTAAACTTGAGTTTTCATCAGCTTATCATCCCCAAACGGATGGCCAAAGTGAAGCTGCAAATTCAGCCGTATTGGATTTGTTGAAGTGTTATGTGGCAGATCAAAAGACTGCATGGGAGAAGTATCTTCCACTTGTTGAGTTTGCCTACAACAATACGATCCATGCCTCCACGGGAAAGGCCCGGCAGAGTGGTTTTGCCACCCATCCTTCGTACAAAGAATGAGATTTTTGCAGCTGATGAATATGTTCGTGACTTGGATGTAGCCTTTGCTCAGGTGCGGACACCCATTGCAAGGTCACAAGATAAGCATAAAATGGCTGCTGACAAGCATAGAAGGGACATGCAAGTCAAAGAAGATGATTGGATTTTGCTGAAATTTGAGAAGGCTAGGCTTCGGAAGAGGCCAGGACGAGAAGGATCATATCCTAAGCTTTCTCCTTGCTATTATGGACCCTTCAAGGTGATTCAAAAGATCAATGAAGTGTCATACAGGCTTGCTTTACCTAGTCATTGGAAGATTCACAACGCATTTCATGTGAGTCTTTTTCGGAAATATGTGGGGCCAGATCCTGACGAGCCTGTCACAGAAGATCCGCCAGAGATTGATGAGCTTGAGGAGATCCTCCAGCCAAAACAGATTGTCTTTCACAAGGAGCGCAAGCTACCTGCAAGAAAGCTTTCCAGGAGATACCTTGTGAAGTTCAAGAATTATTTGCCTATTGATGCAAAGTGGGTAAATGAGGATTATTTTGTTGACTACCCGTAGTTGTTGCAGGCATATCTTGAGGCTTTTCAGTTGAGGACAACTCTTTAGAAGCCCGGGGGGATGTCACCAATTGGCCGACCATTTGGTCCATCTCCAGATTTGTGTCTCGTTCACTTGAGGCCAGGCCGGTGTCTCATGTGAAGGGGCCAGTATTTTTGCTTAACATGGACGGGAGTCAGACTGGTGCCACCCGTGTGTTAGCAAGATGGTGTCGTATGGACGAGAGCCAGACTAGTGCCACCCGTGTATGACCTGGACTGTGTTCTATCCATGGGATTGTCACGCCATGGAAAAGCTAGTATTTGTGCCGTGTCTTGCCTATGGGACTGTCACTCCATAGGGAGGCTCGTGCCTGCATCTGTGTCTTACCTATGGGACTGTCACTCCATAGGAAGACCGGGATTTATGTTTTGTGTCATGCCATTTTTGTGCCCGACAGATGTTTTGTACTTGTTCCATGAACGGGAGATATGTCCATGATACTATTTGCACATGCACTCATGTTTTGCATGTTTGAAATTGTTTTCGCATGACTTGTATTCTTGTGTTTGCCTGTTTGACGTGCCACTTACTGAGCGGGGACGCCTGCCAGTGAGTCGTGAAGTTTGCTCTGTCTTCTGACAAGTTTTGTTGCGTGTGAACAGGTGGTAAGTGTATTGCACTTGTTTGTTTGATAGTTTTATTTCTAACCTTTAATTTTATAAGGTTGTAAGTTCACATTCATTTAAAAGTGGGCACCCACATATGGGCCAAGGTGGGGAGGGAAACCCCACTTAACTCTTTATGTGTGGGGGTGGGTGCATGGCCACCTACCCACACCACACCTTGAAACTGGCCTCTCCCATGCAAGCTTGGGGAGCCGGCCAGCTGTGGTCGTGTACTTCCTCTCCAACCTCTACAAAAGAAAGCGACCACCCCACCCGTTGAGGGATAGAGCCGGCGATCATCTCCTCCTCGTTGGCTCTCAGGCGGCTGCACACCCACTCTGCAGGGTGCTGCGCTTCTGCTCTCCTCAGGCGGCTGCACCACCCGGCGGCTGCAGCCAGGCGATTTCTGCATCCTTCAGGCGGTTGTGCTTTCCCGGCAGGCTGCAGCTCCTCCACAACAGGTGGCTATGCCTTCTGCAGGTGGCTGCGCTTGCTCTCCTGCAAGCTGGCCTCTACATTGCATGCAGTTGCAGCCAGGCGTTTCCTCTCCATAGCGGCTGCTCCCTCTGCCCAGCAGGCGGCTGCCCCACAACAGGCGGCTGCCCCTTCTCCTCTGGAGGCGGCCATAGCAGGCGCCTTCTACACCCCTCAGGCGGCTGCACTTGCTCTCCACCAGGCCACGCTTGCTCTTCAGCTCTGGCGGCTGCACCTTCTCCTCTCCAAAGGCGGTTGTTTCATCCTCTGTAGGCGGCTGCATCTCCTCCACAACAGGCGGCTATTCCTCTTCTATAGGCAGCTGCGTGGGGCTCCACTCCCCTTTATAGGTGGCTGCGTGGGGTTGCGCCTCCCTTCCATAGGCGGCTACAGACGGCTGTGCACCTCCCCTTTTCAGGTGGTTACACCTTCTACACTGGCAGTTGCTCCTCCTCCTCGACAGGTTGATGCGCCCTGGTGTCCATCTCTAGTAGCTGTATACAGACACCTCGGGTATTTGTCTTCCATTAGCAAGCTACAAGTAAGTGGATTCAGATTTAAGTAAAGGATTTTGTTGTAAATATGATAAAGAATTCTCTCTACCGCCAACACCCGTTCGGTGCCGGGTAGTCCAAGCTTTTGGAGAACCACGGTCCATGGGTGCCGAGATCGGGAGAGCCAGGCGTTAGTACGGAAGCTCCTGTTTGTGCGTGGTCCTGGAACACTAGTAGGGCGCTCTCCGTGGATTCCAGTGAAGGCAGGACAGTAGAGACTTGACCACTCAAGTGGGTCGCTCTCCTTCAAACGTCTACTTCGAGTTTCTTGTTTGGTACTGTATTCATCTCAGTTGTACATGGACATCATCTGGTTCATTGAACCCATGGAGCATTGTATTTGTTAAATACTCCCAATAATATATCATATATTGAGAGGGGGGGGGGGGGCGTTCCGGCCCTAGTGCTGGAGTCCATTGTTCAACATTTTATTTCATTTTAATTTTCAGTTGTTATTAAGTTGTCCATTCAAATTGTGATATTTAAGTTGTGCTATTACGCGTTTGGGTGTCCAACGGAGTCTATTCCCACTTGACGGGATTGGTTTCAGTGGTCAGCGTAATAAGCACATCTTAGACTAATGGCTCTACAAACTGCGGTTATACTTTGAAACCATGACCCTTTCTGATTCCAAAAAGGTGATTTTTGGGGTATCCCTCCTCAAAGACACTGCTTTATTGTGGTGGCAACGATGACAGCTCGCCGGAAAGTCGGTTACAACGTGGGAAAAATTCGAACGGGTCCTCCGTAAGCAATTAGCGGGTCCTCCGTAAGCAGTTCATACCTGTCAATGCGGATTTCCAAGCTCATACTCGCTTACGCCATTTGGACCAAAATGGTTCCTTGGCCTCTTATATCTCCCAGTTTACCAACTTTATACTGGAGATTAACTCTTTGTCTCCAGCGGATAAACTTCATGCCTTCGTTGAAGGTCTTAACCCCACACTGCGTGCCGATGTTCAGAAATATAACCCTGTCGATCTTGCCGATGCCATACGATACGCCGAGTGCGTTGCAGACATTAATTCTTGAAATTTGGCCTCTTCCGGTCGAGCTAATGCCTTTCAAGAAGCCAATGGATCTCGTATGAACTGAGATAGTTGTAGAGAATCTTCTGGTACTTATACCTCCCAGCCTAATCCCCAATGGAATAATTCTCAACACACTCGCCGATCAGAAGGATCGTCCTCTTTTCGGTCCCGACGTTCTCAATCCTTCCAACCACGCAGTTCGGATCGTGGACGGGACCAAGGACGTGACCAATCTTGCAATCCCTGTCCTTCCACTGTTCCGTTTGGACGGGATCCACAAAAGACAGGATTGTGCACAATTTATAATGGACCTCATCGTTGGTTTGAGTGGCCCAAAAGACCAACCCATTGACAGAATTCTAATGCGGAACCCTCCACTTCCGAGGAGAAACCCCTAGTTACTGACAAAGGAAAGCGTGCAGTTAATCACCATGCTATTGCACATGCTTCAGTGATTACCGCTACTGCCACAGCACAAGCTGCCTCTTCACTGTTACCCCAACGGTCTACTCAAGTTTTGGTTCTTCAAGGTTCTATTTCCAGTCACCCTATTCAAGTGCTCATTTACAGTGGATGTTCTCATAACTTTGTGGGAACCACCTTGACTCAGAGATTGAAGATTCGGACTTCTCCAGGTGCTGTTGTTTATGAAGTAGAGCTTGCCGATGGTTCCACATCCTTGTGTAACACGGTTACCAAACACCTCTCCTTTCGAATTCAGCACTATCGTGACAAATTGGATTTCCAAGTCATGAATTTGGCACATTATGATATGATCCTTGGTCAAGAATGGTTATATCAATGTGATTCCCTAATCAATTTCCGGAACCATTCCATACAATTTGCTCAAAATGATATGCTTGTGGCACTCAAAGGAATCAGAGATCAACCTTCTACATAAACCCATTCAACTCTTCAGGTGAAACGGTGGGTCCACAAGAGTGGTTGTTCCTCAGCACTTTTAATGGTCTATTCTGTCAACAATCCTCTCGAGGACATAGATACAAAGGTGATGTACCTCAGGCAACCTTTCTTTGCTCCATACTTGGGTCTTTTTCCTCAAGAGCTTCCTGCGGTTCTCCCACCTCAGCCACCAATCGACCATGCTATTGATATCCTTCTTGGCAGTGCTCCACCTACTCGTGCTCCATATCGAGTTTCTTTTACGGAATCTCAGGAGATACAACGACAACTTACTAAACTTTTGGAGAAAGGACATATTCGACCAAGCAAAAGCCCTTTTGGAGCTCTAGTACTTTTGGTGAAAAAGAAGGATAAGTCTATGCGCCTTTGCATTGACTATCGTGCCCTTGATAAGTTGACTATCAAGAATAAGTATCCTCTTTCGTGCATTGATGAATTGTTTGATCAATTGCTCCATGCAAAGGTCTTCTCCAAAATTGATCTTAAGTCTAGATATCAGCAGATTCGCATTCACGAAGGTGATGAATATAAGACAGCTTTTCGCACAAAATATGATCTTTACGAGTACTTAGTCACGCCATTCGGGTTAACCAATGCCCCTGCAACATTTATGAGTTTGATGAATGATCTTTTTCGTCCTTTTCTGGACAAGTTCGTCATTATCTATCTTGACGACATCCTGGTGTTCAGTCGTAATATGGAAGAACACAAGGCACATCTTAAGATCGTTTTCCAGGTGCTTCGTGACAATGCTCTTTATATTAATCCAAGCAAAAGTGAATTCTTCAAGACATCCTTGGAGTACCTTGGACATGTTGTTTCAGCAGACTGTATTTTCGTGGATCCAAAGAAAATACAAGTTATTGTCAATTGGCTAACTCCCACAAACATCCATGATGTTCGTTCTTTTTTGGGACTTGCCAACTTCTATCACACAAAGGTTCATAGATTTTCCGAAATAGTTGCTCCTCTCACAGAACTTCTAAAGTTCGCTCCTGCATTCAAGTGGACTAAAGCCGCAACACAAGCTTTTGAAAATTTAAAGAGACGGCTTTGACAACAACTCCTGTCATGGCTATTCCTGACCTTACTCTCCCCTTTGATGTTTACACGGATGCTTCTGATATTGCCACTGGTGCCGTCTTGATGCAACAAGGACGTGCTATTGCGTTTGACAGTCATAAGCACTCTGCAATTCAAGTAAGATACTCGGTATATGACAAAGGAATTTTTGGCTATTGTTCATGCTTGCACCCTCTAACTTTAAAAGATTCCAAACCCCGGGAAGTACTTCAAACTTTCCACCCCTAAAGAGGCAACAAGGCCCAAATCAGAATTAGGATACTGGGAGATTCAAAAGTGAAGGAAGACCCTTCCCACATAACACTTTCTTAGGAGCCCCACCTATTTCAAGGATTCAGAGGGATGAGCTCAGAAGTGAGAACCGGTGTTTTGGATGTCAGGGTTTTGGTTACCCCAGCTGAAAGATTGTCCGACTCCTCCTGCCATGTCAAGGGGATAGGGAAGTCAAGGACCGAGAGTGCAAAGACCACTCCCTTCATATCAGTCCGGTCTTGCCAAAATCAAGGCAATCCGAGGAGAACTCCAGCTCAGCCATCTGCCTTTGTTCAGAGTAGTCTCAGAACCTCTTCCCAGAACTGGGGTAACCAAAGAGAAAGAGTTCCGCCCCAATCTGCAGCAGCCAGAGCAGTCACAATAGCAGAAGTAGTGGAAGAGGAAAGAGGACAGATTTATGCAGCAATTGAAAACCAAGGGCCAAATCGTCAATTCTCCGTCATCCATACTCCGGCTGAGTATTAGGGTAAGCCTTTTAAGCTTTTGATTGATTCAGGCAGTACTCATTCATTTATTTTCCCTGGATGCTTGCGTAAGCTAGTCTTAGATCAGAAATTAGGGAAACCTATGCAAGTTCAATTGGCCAGTGGGAAGATCCTTTTCACTCACCATGAGGCAGATCGTATTCAGTTCAATCTAGATGGTAATATAACTGACTGTCAGTTCAGAGTCATACCTTCGGGAGTTTTCGACGGGATCCTTGGAATGGATTGGCTCCACAAAAATCAAGCTGACATTCACTGTCATAATAGAACCATTTCCTTCCGTGACCTTCATGGAAACAAAGTTCAAGGAACTTGAATTTCAGGATCCCCAGGTCTCCAATTAGTGAAAGCTTCTAAATTACTAAAAGGACTTAGAAGAAGCAGCTCATTTATATTGTCAAAATGAATTCGGTAGAAACAAAGTTAAAGGCTAAAGAACCAGAATGTCTATCGTGCATGGAAACATTATCTCCTTGGTGCGGATTCAGTGGTGAAAACAGATCATCATTCTTTGAAATATATCTTTACGGAGCCAGTTATGAATGCTAGGCAAGCGCGTTGGGTCGACTTCTTAGCCAATTTTTATATGACAATTGAGTATGTTCGTGGTCTTACCAATGTGGTTGCGGATGCCCTCAGTCGTATGCCACCAGTTTCGGTCTTGGCTATTTCTACAGTTGAAATGGATAAACCTCAAAGTTTCAAGGACCGTTATTCAAAAGATTGTGATTTTGGAAATGCATTTCGAATTCTCAATTCTCAAAATGCAACTCCTTCCGACTTGAAGATTTATGGAGCATATACAATAGTGGATGGTTTATTATATTATCAAGATCGTATTTGTGAACTTCATGATACTCATGTTCGAAGAGTATTGGTGAAAGAACATCACGAGGTCACTTATGCTGCACACCCAGGCATCAACAAGACATATCGTCTTTTGACAGCTACATACTATTGGCCTCAAATGAAGCAATTGTTTTTAAGTTTGTTACAGCATGTCTCTCGTGTGCCAACGTATAAAAGCTAGCAGATAAGTTTCAGCTGGTCTTCTTCAACCACTTCCAGTTCCCAATGACCGCTGGGAAAGTATTAGTTTGGATTTTATCACTTCATTGCCAAGTTCTTCTAAAGGCAATACACATATTCTTGTGGTGGTTGACAGATTTTCTAAAATAGCACATTTCATTCTATGCAAGAAAGCAGCCCAGACTTTAGATATTAAAGTACTGTTCATACAGTTTATTGTCAAACTTCATGGATTGCCAAAATCTATAGTTTCTGATCGAGATCCAAAGTTTATAGGACATTTTTGGACTTCGATATTCAAGTCTCTTGGTACAAATTTACTCTTTAGCTCTGCTTATCATCCACAGACAGATGGACAAACTAAATGAGTTAATCAGAATCTGGAAGAAATGTTGCGTCATTATGTTCAGTCTCGATTAGCTTCATGGGAAGAATATTTACCTTTGGTGGAATTTACTTATAATAATTCTTATCATTCAGCTATTAGAATGACACCTTTTTAAGCAGCTTATGGCCATACTCCCCTTGTTCCTGCCAACTATGTTCTTCAACATAAAGTGGTTTTAGCAGACCAACTCATTCAGGAAATGCAAGATATTTTATTACAGATTAAGGATAAGATGATCAGTGTCCAAGAGCAATATCAGCGCACAGCTAATAAGCGTCATCGTTACATTGAATTTCAAGAAGGAGACTTGATATTATTATATATTACCTCTCATCGATACAAGACAGTGAAATCAGTCTTCCCAAAGCTTCGCCCAAGATATTATGGACCCTTTCGTATTATTAAGAAGAACTCATCTCTCAGTTATAAGTTGGAGTTACCACCTTCTTGGAGTAGAATTCATCCAACTTTCCATATTTCTTGGCTCAAGAAGTTTGTGGACGGTGATTTTTCAGTTTTAGATATTTTGGATTATGTTCCAGAAATCGAAGATGAACACATACTCTTAATTCCATAGACAATTCTTGATGTGAGACAGAAAGAAACACGCCATAAGCTCACTACAGAATTTTTGGTTAAATGGAGAGATCTTGATGATTCCGACTCTACTTGGCAAAGTGATGAAGACTTACAGGAATATCCAGAACTTCTTCGGGAATTCTTTCAAAGACAACCATCTCTTCTTAGCCAGAGTCTTATTTTAAGTAGGAGGGAATGTCACGATTGTGACTAACTCTCTTAATCTCTCCTTAATTACTCTTTAATCTCTTATTAACTGAAAGGACACCTATGAAGGGTCACACCCTTACACATGGATCACTATCAAAGGACATGTCTATTTGTCATGACCCTGTGTTTTTCTCTGGACAAGATGCAGATGTGCACGGGGACATGGTGGACAGTGTGAATGGCATCAGGTTGGAGTCAAAAAAGGAGCCCATGTGTGGACAACCCCATGTGTGAAAGGGGGCAAAGAGATTTTAGCTTAAAAGGTTTAAAAACCTTTAAGAATTATTATAAAGCCCTTCATTAAAGAAAAACGTGGCCCATATGCTATTTTGGGGCCCCGTGTGCTTTTTGGGGAAAAAGGAAGGCTGGCGGCAGCGCAAGAGAGAGGAGAGCTTTTCTGAAAACAGGGCGTGGAGAGTTTTCTGAAAAAGAGGCGCATACAGGCAGGGGCTGCAGGGCTGCGTTTCTTTCAGGGGCTGCAGGGCTGCGCTTCTTTTATGCTTGCCTTCTGAAGGGACTGTAGGCAGGCAGCGCAGAATTCACGACTGGTTTCAAGAGGGAGATCATAAAGGCTGAATGCTGGCTGTGCTACAGAACAGAGTTTCGAGACTCTTTTCTCTCTCTCCCTCTCTTTAGTTCTTGAAGAGCTGGTCGGCTACTGGCTGCAGAGCAAATAGGCGCCTACAAGTTCATCTCTTCCTCTCTCCTTTGCTTTTGGCAAGATGGTTGTCAGTCTTCTGGCTGCAAGACAAGAGGACAAGACAGTTCGGGGCTTTTCCTCGTGTCTTTTTCTCTCTTGTGGAAAGCGACATAAAGACTGTAAGTCTCTTTTTCTTTGTGAGCAAGTGGGACTGCAGGTGATGTCTTTTGGAGTCTCTCTTTTCACTGGCTCAAGACTGTTCCAGAGTGGTTCTCTCTAGCCCTTTGTGAGAGGAAGGGTTTGGCAGTTCAGAGGGTGGAAACAGGACTGTTTATTGGCTGCAAATTCAGCTATGTGCTTGAATTTTTGGCTGCAAGTACAAGTCACTTGGTTATGTTTCTTGGCATGGGAGTGTTGCAAGCTCGCATGGCTGCGTGCTCATGGAGCAAATTGTTTTCTTCCTCCTAGAAAGGAACAGTGGGGCCTACAGTTATGGGCATCTCTATGTTGGCAGATGTTTCATGAGGGAACAGGTAACTAGATGTATGCTGTTGTTGGCACTGTTGTTGAATGGTGCCATGAATGGTTCTGTATGGAAACAGGACAGAAGTTTGAAAAGGGAAACAGGCCTAAGGGTTTCATGTGGAAACAAGTCGTAGGTTTTCTCGAAGAGACATGTTTTTTTGGGTTTCTCTAGGAGATAGGTCACATGCAGGCAGGAGGTACAAGACTGGACACATGTTTGGTACAGCCTTGCTACTGATAGGACAAGGGACAGGGAATCCATGACAGAGATGGATAGTACCCTTGGAAGGTAGAGAGGGTTTGTACAGGTGTATCAACTGTATGGTATGCTGTGCTGTGATGCGAGTTCTCTTTTGAGAGACAATTTGGGAGTCTGTGTTGTGATGCAGAAGCACTGGATGTGTCAGGGTATGATGCTGTTCATAGTGTGAGAGGCTATGGATGGTTGTGGCAACCTTGATCATGGGAGAAAGCTTCTGTATGCAGACTCAATGTGAGAGAGCCTTTTGATATGAACAATGGCTAGACTTGTTTGGGGATACCGTGTGGACAAGAAGCCAGATGCAGGTTCTTTGCAGGCTTCAGGGATTCCATTTTGACGGCTGAGTTCCCAGCCTTATATTGTAATCAAAGCTCTTATATTCAATTAAAGAAATACCGCAAGGGGCGCCACTGCCATTTGGGGCCAATCGGTGTCCGTGTACTATTTGTAGGAGCACTCTAGCTCCCCCTGTTTGTTTTCCTTTTCTAGGTCCTCAATGGCGTTGAAGTGTTTTATGTGCGAGTGTTTGTTCCACCGCCCTTTGGTTTCTGAAGGCCGGTTTACAAGGTTCCGTTGCCAGGACACATCGTCGACTTTCTCAAGGAGGCGAGTCCGTGGTTGCTTTGGTCGGGACAATCACCAACTTTCCTAAGGGGGTGAGCTCGTGGTTGTCTCATGAGAGTCACATCAAAAGCTTCAACATGAGGAAAGTGAAAAAAGGAAGTGGAGGACACAGTGCAGGATTGTGTGTCTTTGCCTATGTGAGGTGAAGAGCAAGAGCTGAGGATGAAGCTCAGGAGAAAAGACACCAAGGACAAGAAGTAGTCAGCCTGGAACAAGAAGTAGTTGAAGTGTTATGGTGCAAGAGATGCGTTGAAGGCTATGGTTTTCGACAGTTTGTCACCGGTGGTATCTTCATAGAGGCTTCATGGGTTCGGAAGACAGTTTCTTTGTGGTGATCTACTATGCTTCATTGAGGACTTGTGCTTACCACTTGGGTGGAGTGCAAGTAGGTTTTGGGTGCCTGAGGATGTATCAGATGAGGCTCAGATGGAAGTGGAGGAACTTGACGAGGTTCTTATTCCTGAGCATATACTGGCACATAAGGAAAGAAAGGTACAGGATAAGGTTTCCCGTCGCTATCCTATGAAGTTCAAGAGCTGTTCACTCATGGATACGAAGTGGATGGAGGAGGTTCACTGATGGATACGAAGTGGATGGAGGAGGGTGACTTAGCAGATTCACCTCAGGATTTGCAGCTTTATCTTGATGCCTTTGAGTTAGAGCCGACTCTTATTGTGGCTCATTCAGGTTCAGCAGAGCATAGGTCTGGAGCATTGCCTGATGCTCAAGAGGGGGGTAGTACCTCCGCTCCCTTGTTACAGACAGGCTCAGTTGTCATCTAGGAGTCGCTTGGTGATATCTTTGTATTCACCCGAAGGTACTGAGGCTGACAGTACATCTGCTTATGGGACTTCTATGATTTTGTGTTCTAGACACATGAGATGATGGAAAAGTTGGGTATGGTTCACAGTCGCGCACACCTTGAACTATAACTGCAACTATGGATAACTCTATGGAGGGCATAAGTCTTGCGAGCAGTCCTAGAGTTGGTTTGGTTCATGGAAATATGGATCAAACTCTATTTGTGCATGTATGCATACACTTTTTGAGGTAGAGGTATTTTTGTATTCTGGTGCCATTGGATCCTGGTACCATTGAGAATACATTGGGAAATACTCTGCATTGTGTCATGTGCTGCATGTATGTTGGTATGATACATCAAGTGCTTTATTATGTTCATGGGTGTGACTCCTGCAGGATGGCCATGAAACATATGTGGGAAAGTACTTAGTGGATGTAGTGTTTGGATGCATTGAGTGCTTGCATATGCTCATGTTGTACCATCAGTCGTGGGTCCTGCGGGATGCCCATGGGCGTAAGGCTTGTGAGCAGCCCTTAGACTGTTACTTTGGAGTAGGTAGAGCATTTTGAGGAGCATATTGTTTGCGAATGCATATGTGTGTCATGCATATGTTTGCCATATGTAGAATGATGCATGGTTTTGTTTTTGGCTAACACAGTTAACGTGTTTCCATTTGGTTTTAGACTTTTGCTGTAGGTTCTGAAGGAACAAGCAAGAGGTGTTTGTCACTTTGGCGTGACAGTGTGGCCTATTGTGCAGGATGATTGTTCTTATCACCCAGATGCATTGGAAGGCCATTGTTTTTGCCATATGGGGTGTCTTTGCTCATGAGATGCTTTACTATGCCATTGAGTGCAATCGAGGACGCTTGCCATTTTTCAAGAGGGGGGTATGTCACGACCCTGTGTTTTTCTCTGGACAAGATGCAGATGTGCACGGGGACATGGTGGACAGTGTGAATGGCATCAGGTTGGAGTCAAAAAAGGAGCCCATGTGTGGACAACCCCATGTGTGAAAGGGGGCAAAGAGATTTTAGCTTAAAAGGTTTAAAAACCTTTAAGAATTATTATAAAGCCCTTCATTAAAGAAAAACGTGGCCCATATGCTATTTTGGGGCCACGTGTGCTTTTTGGGGAAAAAGGAAGGCTGGCGGGCAGCGCAAGAGAGAGGAGAGCTTTTCTGAAAACAGGGCGCATACAGGCTGCTGGCGTGGAGAGTTTTCTGAAAAAGAGGCGCATACAGGCAGGGGCTGCAGGGCTGCGTTTCTTTCAGGGGCTGCAGGGCTGTGCTTCTTTTATGCTTGCCTTCTGAAGGGACTGTAGGCAGGCAGCGCAGAATTCACGACTGGTTTCAAGAGGGAGATCATAAAGGCTGAATGCTGGCTGTGCTACAGAACAGAGTTTCGAGACTCTTTTCTCTCTCTCCCTCTCTTTAGTTCTTGAAGAGCTGGTCGGCTACTGGCTGCAGAGCAAATAGGCGCCTACAAGTTCATCTCTTCCTCTCTCCTTTGCTTTTGGCAAGATGGTTGTCAGTCTTCTGGCTGCAAGACAAGAGGACAAGACAGTTTGGGGCTTTTCCTCGTGTCTTTTTCTCTCTTGTGGAAAGCGACATAAAGACTGTAAGTCTCTTTTTCTTTGTGAGCAAGTGGGACTGCAGGTGATGTCTTTCGGAGTCTCTCTTTTCACTGGCTCAAGACTGTTCCAGAGTGGTTCTCTCTAGCCCTTTGTGAGAGGAAGGGTTTGGCAGTTCAGAGGGTGGAAACAGGACTGTTTATGGGCTGTTTTTGTTTGGCTGCAAATTCAGCTATGTGCTTGAATTTTTGGCTGCAAGTACAAGTCACTTGGTTATGTTTCTTGGCATGGGAGTGTTGCAAGCTCGCATGGCTGCGTGCTCATGGAGCAAATTGTTTTCTTCCTGCTAGAAAGGAACAGTGGGGCCCACAGTTATGGGCATCTCTATGTTGCCAGATGTTTCATGAGGGAACAGGTAACTAGATGTATGCTGTTGTTGGCACTGTTGTTGAATGGTGCCATGAATGGTTCTGTATGGAAACAGGACAGAAGTTTGAAAAGGGAAACAGGCCTAAGGGTTTCATGTGGAAACAGGTCGTAGGTTTTCTCGAAGAGACATGTTTTTTTGGGTTTCTCTAGGAGATAGGTCACATGCAGGTAGAAGGTACAAGACTGGACACATGTTTGGTACAGCCTTGCTACTGATAGGACAAGGGACAGGGAATCCATGACAGAGATGGATAGTACCCTTGGAAGGTAGAGAGGGTTTGTACAGGTGTATCAACTGTATGGTATGCTGTGCTGTGATGCGAGGTCTCTTTTGAGAGACAATTTGGGAGTCTGTGTTGTGATGCAGAAGCACTGGATGTGTCAAGGTATGATGCTGTTCATAGTGTGAGAGGCTATGGATGGTTGTGGCAACCTTGATCATGGGAGAAAGCTTCTGTATGCAGACTCAATGTGAGAGAGCCTTTTGATATGAACAATGACTGGACTTGTTTGGGGATACCGTGTGGACAAGAAGCCAGATGCAGGTTCTTTGCAGGCTTCAGGGATTCCATTTTGACGGCTGAGTTCCCAGCCTTATATTGTAATCAAAGCTCTTATATTCAATTAAAGAAATACCGCAAGGGGCGCCACTGCCATTTGGGGCCAATCGGTGTCCGTGTACTATTTGTAGGAGCACTCTAGCTCCCCCTGTTTGTTTTCCTTTTCTAGGTCCTCAATGGCGTTGAAGTGTTTTATGTGCGAGTGTTTGTTCCACCGCCCTTTGGTTTCTGAAGGCCGGTTTACACTATTCATTAAAAGACATACCCCTAAGTCCAAAGGACATGACCATTGATTCAAGAGCCACACCCCTAAGTCCAAAGGACATGACCATTGATTCAAGAGCCACACCCCTTCCTAGGGATGTGTCTCTTCACTTGTACCCTTTCGGCCTCTATTTAAGAAAGGCCTTTGTCTCAATGCAAACAACTCAGTCTTTCGTGCAATATTTGTCTTATGTGCATTAATGAAGTCTTAATCATGTTAATAAAGCTATAAAAGCTTTACAACCAAATTGCACGAGTTATCTCATCTGCTGACACATTGTTCTCTGCACCTTTGCCACTTGCTTCTCTTGGTAATAGCAAGAAGTCCCATGCCAATGAAAGTAAAATAAGTGGTCGCCAAACTGTTCTTGAGGTGTGAGTTTTAATTAATAGTTTGCCACTGCAAACAGCTTGGTTCTGAGGAAGAACTATCCATGGCCATGATGAAGTTGAGGCAATGAAACCCTCGACACCCAAGTTGGACCATTTATGGTTTCAAAAGCAGTGACATTGGTCATCGTCATTCTGATCTAAAGTCTGCATGGTAGTGCTTGACTTGGCAAGTAAGGTTAGACCATATGGATACAACAGGGTTAAACTCTTTGCAATTGGAGGCCATGATGTGAGACTGTTCCTCCCTTAAACATGCCTAGTCTATCCTTCCTGCATGGTTGCCATATTTGTTGTCCAGCTTATGATTCAGATTGGTGCTTTATATTTGTTCAGAACTTCTTTGAAGCCCCAACTTCTCTGGTATAATCCAGCTGTTTAAGTACCAACCGTATCGTGGCCCTGCAGGTCCTCTAAGTAACTTGCTGGTTTTGCCACGGCCGGCCACTTTACAACAAGGTCTACTTGTCAATTCTCAAGGCTGCCTGACGAATAGGCGTCTATCAACATTTGCAGCAGCGCCCTTGAGCAAGTATGTGGTGGCCGATTCAACTTCTCAAGACGTAGACACTTGCAAGGGACCTGTGGTAGTGCTTCCGTCCGAATGTTCATTAGACAACACTGCTTTGGATCGATTCACTCATAGTTTGAAAGCAATGGAACGGCAAATAAAGGAATTCGAGGTATGCTTTGGAATCGGCTGCCCTTAGTGCAACCGTTTTCTTGGGCAATTAAGTATGCTAATGGTCTGCTTTGTTACTTAATTTTTGGGTTACTCTTCCGTGTTTTTCAGCAACAAGGTTCAACTGCTGCCATGCAGTTGGAGCTGGAAAGACTGAGGTCAGATAGAAGGCGTGCCCTCATCATGATCCAGCAATGGCAGCAGGTCCATCAGGATCTTTACTATTTTTGTGTCGAAGAGCTGATGGGTGGGAATAGGGAGAGGGAGGGAGAGGAGGATAATGAGAAAGAAACAGAGCGGGAGAAGGGGAAGAAGGGCAGCAGTAAGGTAGCTGCCAAGCCACGATAGAGAAGACATCATGGGCTTTTGCTCTCTCAAATTGCTTGTACTGCTCAATTGTTGAAAGAAAATTTTGTCTCAAATTACATGTACTGCTGAACTTTTGAAAGGAAATTTTGTCTCAAATTGCATGTACTCCTTGATTGTTGAAAGAAAATTTTGTGAAATGATGACTGCTCGTGTATAACTCTTCTTATTTCAAAGAATCCTTTATCCATAGTAAAGGACTCGTTAAGATTGATCTCTCTTATTAGGAGGACCCATATGGTTTCTACTGCCATTTTATGTAGTGAGTTGTCATAAGTGGCACCGCCTAAATTACGTGATTGGCTTAGCAAAGCTTGTTATGGGGATTGTATGGGAAGGTTGTTATGATTAATAACCTGTTTCATGCAACATTTGAGGAAATTTCATTCTTTCCACAGCTATTTTGTTTGCATCATTAATTTGATAGTTTTGACTTTAAAATCTTGGAATGCCACCCCTTAAGCTTACAAGGAAAAAGATTTTACCATCCGTACTGTGAGGGAATACATGGACTATTTTTAGAACTCATTGAAGGTCATGTGATGATGTAGACATCACAAACAATATATATAAAGAATTAAAGCATGGTATTTTGACCCCCATCTCTCCAAGCCTTTTTTGATGTTGAATCACTTGCATTTGTGAGCAGATGGGTATATTTAAACTGTTGATTTAAGGAGGAATATACATAGCCATTTTACCAGGAGAAAGTTTGCCATGGACAAAACAATTGCAATGGAAGTTGCTCTATGAGCATTTGTGTCTTCCAAGAAAGTGCCTGCAATAATCTTGCAAGTGAAGGTGTACAATCCTTGGAGGTGCATTTATCAGCACTGCCTATGATAATAGGCATATGTTGTAGCGTCGATTTTGATATAAATTGCTACTCCTTCGAATTGTATGCAAAATCTTTTATGATATGTAAGGAACTGCTATTAAGATCAGGAATATCAGATGGAGCAGTAGTAAAGGGTGTTGTGCTTTTGAGGTTGTTTGGGTTTGGGTTCAATAGTGTTGTGCATTGTCTCGTTGTCTAGTATTTATAGACATTGAATGATCTCCTTTTAGTTCCATAAATAGCACTAGTCACATAACAAACCAAAATGGTCATGTTATGGGATAATGTGTTCATTCTATTTTCAAAACTTGAAATTTGATATGTTTATTTGATGAAGATCTATTAGCCTTTGATCGAGGCAAGGCTAAAATTGTAAGAAGGTGAGAAATGCAAATCTGATTATTTCTCTACTTACTCTCATAGAAAACATATAAAATATTTGTTTTTAGGCATGAGACGACTCCTGCACCCATGCACGATCGAGGTTGAATCTTTGAGATTATATCTCTAACCTTTAAAAATAAACAAGGATACATGCAAAAAATGAGCATCAATCTCTTGTTCCTAGGGTTTCCTCTATTTTGCATTAAGAAAACATTCATGCCAATACTCTCTCACTCTCTCTCTCTCTCTCTCTCTCAAATGCTGTCACTCATCTAATTGTACCCCTCTATATTATCTTTCTTGTTCCACAGACAACTTGTATCGAGCCTTTGATTGTAACTTTTGTCTCAGTCATTCTGGCCTAAGACGTTAATATGACATTTCATTTCATTTCTCTCTCTCTCTCTCTCTCTCTCTCTCTCACACACACACGCACACACACACTCATGCATTTTCTTGCCAACCCTTGAGATTTTACGACACTCGGCCTTTCTATCATTTTATCA
The DNA here is from genome assembly GCF_041138505.1 of Cibotium barometz. Lineage (NCBI taxonomy): Eukaryota > Viridiplantae > Streptophyta > Polypodiopsida > Cyatheales > Cibotiaceae > Cibotium > Cibotium barometz. The sequence goes on along the minus strand of NC_141047.1, from coordinate 13,980,544 downwards.
TGTAGGGCTTTGAATTTTGTAAGAAAATCATTCACCATTGTGTCCACTTTGATATGCTCATTTTGAAAATAAGCTGGGAGATTTTACACCCTAGTTGCACAAGTGGTCTTGTTGCGAGTCACCAAGATTCACTTATGTGTTGAATCAAGAATAAGATGCTATTTGTAGCTACAACTATAATTGGATTGGGCACGATCTCTTTACCATTGGGATCCTTTGTGCTCAACTCAAGGTAGATTTCAAGTGTGACGTTAAGTAAACCAAAGACCTTGAGAATCTAATATATGTGTAAGTTTACACTTTTATGGTTGATATTTTGAATGAAACTAGTTGGAAACATAATCTACAAAGAGTATTGGTTGGTGCATTTTGATTTGGATTGGCCATTTATTTAAATCTTTTAAAGTGTAACTTGAAAACTAATCTAATTTAAGTTTTAAGCTCCGATACCATCTAAGGAAACACACGTGTGGCGTAACATGTTACAAATGATGGACCCCTTCTTTAGAGATTGGTTATTCAAACAAAAACATACGCAAGAACATTACAAGGAAAACATCCTAATATATGAAACAAGTGATATTTGATTAACTTATAGGATAAATGAGGAAACACATGGCCTTTATATACAATCCTAACTGGTTCAAATATTTCTTGTAAGATTCCTATGACATTTGAAATCTTTGAAGATAATTTGAGATCATCTCATCCCTCCAATGGGCCTTGCAATGCCTGGCAAGGTGCTTAGGGTTACATCCCTCCAATCTTGAACATGTTTTGAAAGTGAAACATTGGTTTAATAGTGTATGATACCCACAAGTTGCTAACCAAATCTAATCAAAGCACCATTACCATCCTAGTCACACATGATCCTATTTGATGCCCACACTAGGAGATCAACATTGACCACTCAAACATGGCTACTTTTCATAAAATGAGGCCTAGAAGCTAGAGCAAGTCAAGGATTGGATTACAATAAAGTGATGAAAGAGGAGCATTGATTCTTAGTAGCAAATCTTTCACTCTTGGCTTGTTTATTCAATTACTTTTCTCCTTTCACTCTTTAGCTTCTTTGTTTAATCAATTAGATTATTTGCTTAACATCAACTAGTCTGAGAAACCTTCCATTGTTTTATCCAAAAGTATAGTCATACACACGAAGAGAAGTAGACATTGGGTATGTTTTCTAGAAAGCTTGATGTGAGAGAAATACATAACCTTAATAGAAAGTTCTTTGAAGATATGACCTTAATAGAAAGTGCTTTTTAGATATGGTGGACAACATGACCACCAAGATAATAGAAAGTGCTTTTTAGATATGGTGGACAACATGACCACCAAGATATGACCTTAATAGAAAGTTCTTTTTAGATATGGTTTTTAGATATGGTGGACAACATGACCACCAAGATAGTGCTTAAAAGATAGGGTAGATTGCATGACCACCAAGATAACCTCTTAGTGTGGTTCAGCTTGATGACTCGAACAAGGTTAGGTCCATTGTATTCACATAGGATTTTTTTTTAAAAGATAAAATTTACAATGAGATACTGTGAATATTTATTTGAAAAGGCCACTCAAGATATACTTTCCAATTTTAGAGATAGATGGATTAGTGTTTCTATTAGAAAAGCATTTACTCAAGATAACTTTCCAATTCTAGAGATAGATGGATTAGTGTATCTATTGGGAAAGCATTTTCTCAATGCTCCACCCTCGTATTGTCATTGCAAGTAACAGATGTGCTCTATTTTGTAAGGCCCCCATATAAGGAGCTATTGTGGTGAGCATCTGGGCACCTGAGAGTTCCCAATTTAGACACTAGATGGTGGCCCAAGCAAATCGAGGACACGTCATTCTCGGGTTGTGTGGCATGTTTGAGGGTCCAAACAATCTCAGAGAGGATCATGGGACAAACAATAGTTCATAAAACGTATATAAAGGACCTACAATATCAAATGGTGACGTGGGGATTACCAAAACTAGGGAGGAACTAGCACATAGGTCCATCTGAGTTTTTCCCTTGAAGTATGACAGTTTGGTGATGTCAGTAAACACACGAGTGCACAACTTGCCTCTTTCTTTTGAGGGGTTTAGCGCAATGCTGGTGGAGGAGGAGATGCATTTAAAGACAAAGATGGTGGTGACATTGCATTCTCCACGAATGCAAAGAAAGGCAAGGAGAAGGGCTTCGGTAACCCCGATGCTTTTGAGAAAAAGAAGAAATCAAAGGGAAAGTATTTTTACTGTAACAAGCCTTATCATGTGATCAAATTATGTAGATTGAAGGAAGAATATGAAGGAATAGACTAAGGAAGCATATGAGAAGAACGGTACTTTTAAGAAGTCGAGGAACAATGTTGTGAAGCAGAACTATAGTTTTTTGTGGTATTTTAAGAGATTTGTGCAAACGTAGAACACACCTTGGCACTCGATGGTTCATGGATCATTGGCAATGTTTGGGGATTTAGGTATGCCAAGAGTCAGATGGAATCTTCATTTCTTTCAAAAGTATGCAGGATACATTTTGGCATGGCTAAGTGTAAGTGAGTGGTTACACCCATGGAGGTTGATGCGAAGCTATCTATGGAAGACCTCTCCACGCTTCTGGGTGTAAAGGAGTACAAGAAGTTGGTGGGGAGCTTGATTTTTTTGTGTTAAGTGTAAGTGAGTGGTTACACCCATGGAGGTTAATGTGCGAAGCTATCTATGGAAGGCACTTCTCCTCTTGTGGGTATAAAGGAGTACAAGAGGTTGTGGGTATGAAGGAGTATAAGAAGTTGTTGGTGGGGATCTAACCCCGCCCAACAAGCCTCTCCTTTGGCTCCTCCCTAAGTAGTAGATACCACGGATCATAACAAAGCCAAAGGCAAAGCCATCCTATCAACATACAACTTTGAACCACTCCGTTAAGAATACATAGCCTTGTCATCATCAGGAACACCCCCCCCAAAGGATCCTCCCCCAGTCCCTACAGAACTTGACTCCCCAAGTCTCCCCCACCAACCCCTTTCTTCACCCAACATAACTTCACGCAAAACTGTCAAGCTTGCCATCCTAGTCCAATGAGCCAAGAGCATAGGCTTCACTCTTTTTCATAGTCAAAGTCAAAATGTCAAAGAAACTAGGTAACATGGGGAAGTATGAAGAAAGCACGGATGTTGGAGATGCTGAGTTGGAATAGGGTTGCACCATAATGACATCTTCACTTGCCTGTCCACACCACCCCATTACACATGTAGTAGCAAGATATCTTGATCAAATGAAGCCCAACTAGCAGCACTATCCGGTCATGAGATAAAGAAATAGGGAAGCATCTTATTGATGTGGAGAAAGAAGCCATATTAGGAAATGATGATGAAGCTAGCGAGAAGGATAAATCATCATGGGATTTTGAAGAACATCTTACAATGGAAATTTATTTGTTGCATATAACAATAGAAGGTAAAGTGTATGCTTTTTTTTGCATATCATTTCATTTCATCTTTGTATTGCATGAGGCTTCTAGGGAACTTAGCACAACTAGATGGCACACTTTTTCCCCTATAACAAGGGACACAAGAAAATAGTAAACACCCTAAGCACCATCATATTATCCAAATTAGAGGTAAATTAACATAACAAGGAGATAACTGCTATAGTCTATGCGGATGTCGTGAGTTGTTTGATTGTTACATATATTGAAAGTATTTGTTATAGCTTTGTGATAATAACTAATAGCTTACTTGTTATCCTAATTTGCATGAGGCTTGATGCTTTTCATAAAGAAAGAGGGATATGCATTGGTCCACAATGGGAACCTATGTATTTGGTGCAACCCTAGAATAGAGTGTCTTCATAAATTGGGACTATAAAAAATCCAACGCTTAGATCCTAAGAATAAGACGTTAATGAAGTACATATATACTTGAACGTCTCAACATCCAACAATTAAAAACCCTTTTGACGATGCAGATAATGCCTTTTATCTACATGGCATCTTTTTGTGTGTGTGTGTGTGTGGAACATTTGCAATTCTCGCATTGACAAGTTGAGGCTGCAATGTTAGCTTCAAACCAAGATGCAAAGCTTTATTAAATCTTAAGGCATCCAACAGGTTGGGTCAAAGCCAGTTTGAGTTGCCAATTCTTTTGTGCAATGCCCATTTGTAACTAGTACAATTCAGGATAGTTGCAGTCTTGGGTGGAGCGGCCTATGACGCACCTCACTAGCACAACCACGTGGACATAACCAAGTCCACATTTGCCTAGGTGGACAGTTGGACATTGAGACACTATTTAACATTAAAATTTAGCAAACTTTGGGAATGAAAAGTGGTGCAAATGAATCAAAATGGTGTTAAAAAGTGCCTTCACCATGTTATGTAGTTGGACCAAGAGATTGTAACCCTAAAAATGAGCCTAAGGGGTTCCCTTTTTGGTTAAAAAGAAGGAAACTAACAAAATTGATTGCAAATAAGTCCTCTAAAAATACAATCTGCATCTATAAAGAGCCCGCTTCTTCTCTTGTAATTGGAGCTTTTCTTCGCCTAATCCAACCTTCGGCCATAGAAATGTTTCATCATGGGCTTAAAGAATAACAGCTTACACAACTTGATCATTGTATCCAATCCAAAAACATTTGATCAATGTTGTAAAGAAGCAATATGTTTAGATGACAACATGATGGAAGATGATCATGCTACGAGATGTTCCTGATCTAAACCAAGTGAAGCAATGGCAAAAGAAATATTGATCTTGGAATTGTCATTCCGTGAATTCTATGTAGCCTTGCACAAAAGCATTCAATCGACATCTCTAAGAGAGGATGAGATGCTTCACAACCAAACATCCTTAATGCCTCTACAAGTGAGGAGCAAAATGCCTTGTGTTCAGTGTAATCACTACGATCATCCCAATTCCCATTGTGCATACAAGGACCCAGGAGGGGTAGATTTCAACATCTAACTTCAGCAACAAGTTTCTTCTTCCATCTTCAGTCAATATTTAATTGCAGCAACTTGGCTTATCAAGTTCTTACTAGGTTTTCTCAGCATTGAGAAATCTGTTGGTCTCTGTACATTGAGAATTTGCGCACTTTTGTAATAAAATATGGCAATAGTAGTAGGTTATTGGTGTGTGCTTGTGTTTCTGTTAAGTCTTCTGTTGTGTTGATCATGTGTTAACACCTACACTAGTAGCCAGCCTCTCTCTCTCTCTCTCTCTCTCCCCCCCTCCATCCCTCCCCCTCCGTCCCTCCCTCCCTCCCTCTCTCTCTCTCTCTCTCTCTCCCCTACTCGGGGACTTCAACTCCAGGACGAGGAGTCGGTAGGTCTCACTACTCGATCTAAATGACCCTATCAGACTACAAATGCTGGACATCACTAACACGGGGCTGCAAAGGTCATCGCAAAATTGTGAGGAGGTCACGCTGTATGGGAGATATTTCTTAGAGCTAGGAGCTGCACATGGTCTCGTTATCTATAACGGGATGTCCTAGTGGCCCTCCTCCGATGCCCTCACCTCCTTCCCTCACTTGGGAGATACTAGCACCGTGGACCACCTTATGGGATCTCCAGCTTTTGGCACACCTTCTCCCCAACTTCTCCATGTGGCCACCCCCTTTGAAGTTGACTATGCCTACCTCTCTTTCACTGTTACCTTCACACCACCCGTCCCTCCGCCACCCACCCCCCCATCTCACATTACACCCAGGTCCATTTTGATCATGAGCTTGACCTTGTTTACTCCAACCACATCTACCACCAACTCTAGGATGTGGAACCTATTGTAACCCTACCCCCCCTCACATCACAACACACCACTATATTCCACACATCTGCCCACAGCTTCTTTCATATGCACGCGGCAATCTACCACCAGGCCACTTTGCAGTTCCATGCCCTAGAACTTTTGGTATGATGATGAATGTCAAGCCACACGCTCTCGTCTTAAGCATGAGGTGCGGATTGGGGAAATCACGAAGCGCCAAGCGCAATGGATTTCTCAACGGCTCACCCAACGCAAGAAACGGGAGTTCTACGCTCGAAAAGAGGATGAGTTATATCGACATTTCTTAGGGAAGAACTGCAAAGAGGCCTAGAGGAAACTTCGAGAACATTGCCCCCCTACACCTATCACCTGCCCGAACACATGGCACTCTATCATATATCCCAGCAGCCACCCCTACCCCCACCACCAGATCCCCACCTCACTACGCCCACATTCTTCACAAAGGGCATGGTCCTCAAGGCCATTCGTAGACTATGTAATGGGTGACCCAAGATCATGAGGGACTCACTGTCGAGTACATCTCGCATGCCGATGATACCCTAGCGCTCCTACTAGCCTACATGTTCAATAGAGCCCATTGTGAAAGATTTCCACTCTCTTGGTCCACCAACACCATCACTCCCATCCTCAAAGCCAGAGATCCACTTGATCCTAATAATTATAGGACGATCATGATTGGCCACACATTGGCCAAACTCTATGGATCGGTGCTAGAGCTGGAGCTCAATTCATTTGCAGAGAGATAGGGATGCAGAGCCTTAGGACAGGCAGGCTCCTTGAGGAGCTACTCTACCCTTGACCACATCTTCACCCTCCGTGCCATCATCGAGGAGGGTAGAGCACGACATTTGAGGATTTACTGTTGCTTTGTAAAGCTTTTGATACTATACCCCGAGCTTGCCTCCTACATTGTCTACAGGAGATAAGAGTCCCATCTAACATGGTTTAAAGCTTCATCGCTTTCTATGAGTCCGTCTCACTGGACGAGTGAGAAACCTAGGAGGTACATCGCACGAGATTTCCAGTACTATCGGGGTGAAACAGGGCTACCCTCTATCACCCGTTCTTTTTGGCCTCTATGTTGATGAGATCTCAAGCTTCATTGACGGATTGTGCGGGGCTAGTCCCTTACTGGCAGGTATATTGATCCCCATACTAATTTATGCAGATGGCATCATCCTCCTCTCAGATTCAACCAAGGGGCTTCAGAGACAGTTGGATGCCTAACAAGACTTTTGCACTCAACAGGACCTCTTTGTTGTTAACCTTGGTAAAACCAAGGTAGTGGTCTTCAATACTTCCCACCCCTTCACATCTAGATTGAGCTTCACATACATAGGGGATCCTATGGACATTGTCTCATCCTATGTCTACCTTGGTGTCACTTTCAGTGGCCCACGCTTCACCACGCTTCCCACAGGCTGCAGCACATGCCACAATGACATGGGTATATGCAACCTTGAGCTTACTTGAGCGGCAATGCTTCCAGAAACATTTCCAGAAACCCAAGACGAAGGGTTAGCCTTTTGACACCCTTGTCACACTAGCCTTGATGTATGGAGTAGTCTTCTTGGGGCCAGATTTATCCGATAAGGATTGGCAGTGAGTTGAGAGGCCCCAGGTCATGATGTTCTCCCGTATGATCCGCAGCAAACCATCAATCCCACACCAGATTATCCAGGCAGAGTTGCTGCAACCCCGATGATGGTGGATGCACTCGTCCAGTCAATCACATACCTCCATCGCATCAATCACATGGATCCCCACAGGTACCCGAGTCTTGCCCTAGAGTCCTCAAGATAGCTGCCACTTGAGGGCCACTCTGGAGTATGGTATGCATTAGTTTCCACTTGGTTCTCAATATATGGGCTCCGCATGGACAGCATACCACCCCTTCAGTGCAGTTTGGACTCCCCTTTTCTCCATCTCTCTCATGAGGATACCAACCAAGTTATTCAGTTAGATCTTCTCAGCCTCTACACCCATTGCACATGGATCACACCTCCAGAGCTCCCAACCAAGATGCACTTCTACAGAGATCACTTCCTCACCCTCACTGAGGATGGATTCATCCAGCAGTCGGGCTACCTGAGTGTTCACATGTCCCATGCCATGCGGATTGCGATTGGCCACATATGAGTTTCATCCCACCACCTCGGAGTGGAGATAGGTAGAGCTAATCACGTCTTTAGAGTCGAGCAGCTCATAAAAAGACCTAGAGAGGAGAGGATCTGCCGATTATGCCACACAAAGGTTGAGACAGAAGAGCATTACATATGCCGCTGCCCAATATACTATGAGATCCACAAGAGGTTTCACTGTCTGTTTTGTGAGGGATTTGGTCCTGTCTCCAAGATCATTGACTTCCCGGAGTAGCATTGCCTAGGCCTCTTCCTACTTGAGCTCTGCAAACATAGGGACACTTTCTTGAGAGAGCTTCAGCCACCCTGCCCCCTCCCTGACCAACCAACCATCACTAGTTTCTTCTGGACCCAGGAGGTGGACACCAATACAATGGATCTTGTGGACCCACCTCAAGCTACTCCAGACCCACCTCGCCCAAGAGGAGTTACCTCGGACCGAGCCTCCACACTCCAGCATGCCAGACGCCTCGGCCCCCCGGACATCAGGCACGATCCCCTCATCAGCTCCAAATCCAAGACATGCTCCACCGCCATCGAGCTACCTTTCCACGTGTTGTAGCTAAGGTAGACCTCTCGGCCATACTCATTAGCCCCATGCTTGATATTTTTGAGAGTGGTATACCATCTACTGGGGGCTGATGTTGCTCTCATGTTTCTATGTTCCTAGTATTCCATGTGAGTTTCCATGGACAGTTTTGTATCACCCCAATGAGATAGCCATGTTTATGTTTTGTTTCTGTTTTATTCCATGATGAGATATGCCATTGACATTATTGTATCACTTTGGTCTCATAGGCCCATTGGGTCTTTAGTAGACGCTTAATATATCTTTCTTTCTCATGTGGGGTGTCAGCATGTTGGCATTGCATCAAGCTCCTAATTTAAGTTTTTTCCTTGAACTTTCATATTGTCGTATAGATCCCATTGCTGGGCTATGGAGTTAGGACTCATCTCGTCTTATGTTTGCATGGTTTGCTCGATGCCAAGAGATGTAATCAGCAATCTACTTCCATGCAAGACTGGAATATTGAAAGGACCTTATTAGCAGACACCTCTCAATACTAGTACAATGCCAACCACCTCTAAAATCTCATTGAAAATCCCACGGAGATCAAGCTGCTTGCAGAGACCCTTCACAATTGGATAAACTGTATTCAGAATATTTTCATTTTAAAATTTTTAAAAATTGAATCAACCTAATGTCACCAATAATCTCCACAAGAGCAATTGCCATCCTTGAAAAGGTGAAAACAACTTGCATCTCTCACAAGTATCTCTCGACAAGTGAATTTGGAGATAAATTTCATACTTGCATGGCACTTAGCACATACTCTAAGGTTCTTGATGACACGAATGGATGTATTTGCTGGTGTGCTGATAAGCCCTAAGGCAATGGCAAACTTCTCACTGTGGCAACACAAAGACGATCCTTCTGCCACTGCCTCTACATCATGCATTGCAAGGCTGTTGTCTGGGGCATGCCCTGATTTCTTCATTTCCTCATCAAGTCTTCTCAACTCTGCTTGTATCTCCTTTGTTTGTGGATGAGATGCATCATCACCAGTGAAAGTGTGTAGGTGAGTGTGTGTAGGTGAGTGTTGACCTCAATGTAGCTGTGCTCCAGTATATTGACAACACCCTGATTGTCCATCATTTGTCGCACCTTGTCTTTATCATCCCACATGCCAGCGGCAGCAAAGATGTTTGAAAGCAGCACATAAGCAGATAAATTTTGTGGGTTCAACTTAAAAACCTTCTCTATAGCATGCTTTGCTAGCTCCACCTTGCCATACAGTTTGTACGCGCAAGCCAACGTCTTCCATACCACTTCATTCGGCTCAATAGGCATTGTTTTGATGAAGCTTTCTGCCTCTACCATGTGCCCTGCACGACAGAGCAGGTCCACCATACAAGCATAATGATCCATAGTTGGTGTAATACCATAGTCCTGCATGGAGTCGTAATAATACTGACCTTCATCAACCAGGCCCGCATGGCTGCACCCAGAGAGGACACCGACTAGTGTCACCTCGGTTGGTTTCAAGCCTTCCTCTAACATTTTTTTGAACAAAGCAAGAGCCTCTTTGCCGAAGCCTTGCTGAGAATACCCTGTTATCAAAGCGTTCCACGAGACAACATTTCGCTCAGGCATTCTGCTGAACATTCATCTTGCAAGTTCCATACAGCCACATTTGGCATACATGTCTACAAGGGTGTTGGCAACAAACACATCCATCTCAAACCCACTATCAACAATGTCGATATGTACCTGTTTACCCTTTTCCAATGCTGCCAAACTTGTACATGCTTGTAAAATGCTAACAAAAATGAGCCTGTCAGGCTCCAACCCCTCCAATTGCATAATCTCAAATAACGACAGAGCCTCCTTGCCTTGCCCTCGCTGAGCCAACCCTGCAATCACTGCCGTATATGAAACGACATCTCTTTCGGGCATTCTGTAGAGTACCAAGCAAGCGTTAACTATGCTACCACATTTTGCATACATGTCAACTAACACACTCCCCACAAAAGCATCCAAACCGAACCCACATTCAAGGAGGATAGCATGTATTTGTCTGCCCCAATCCAGGGCTCCAACAATAGCACAAGCTTTTAGGAGGCTAACAAAGGTGACTATGTCTAGCATCAAACCTTCCTGTCTCATTTCATCAAAAAATTTGATAGCCTCCTTGGCCAATCCTTGCTGGGCATAGCCCACAATCATCACAGTCCACGACACCACATCTCGTTCCAACATGGCATCAAACACTTGCCTTGCATCATGTATACACTTGCAGCTTGCATAAAGGCTAATCACTGAGTTTCTAACATATGTATCAGACTCATAACCACCTTTTATGACCTCATGATGGACCTCCCTGCCTTCTTCCAAGGCTGCTAGGCTACTGCATGCCTTAATAACATTTGCCAAGGTTATCTCATCTGCTCGTTCAAAACCTTCTTCTTGCAATTGTTCATAAGTGAAAGAGCCTCCTCATCAAGCCCTTGCTGTACATGTCCAACAATCATAGCATTCCATGAGAGAATGTTACGTTCATACATTTTGTTGAACACAACACAAGCACGCAGTAAATTCTCACATTTTACATACATATCAACCAAGGAGCTGCCAACAACCACATCAGACTCGTAACCACTGCTTATGATATGAGAGTGAATGTGCTCACCTCGCTCCACATCCATGGTACTGACACATGCTTGGAGGATACTGACAAAGGTAGCTTCATTTGGTTCTAAATCTTGCTCTTGCATCTGCTCAAATAGCACAAAAGCCACCCTTTCAAGCCCTTGACGAGCATACCCTGCAATCAAAGCAGTCCATGAGACTACATTTTGTTCAGGCAGTTGGTGGAATACTTCATGTGCTAGCTCCAAGCTCCCACATTTTGCATACATATCAATTAAAGTATTTCCTACCATAAGATCCGAAGCAAGGCTGCTCCTAATGATTTGGCGATGAAGCTGTTTTCCCTGATCTAGATACCCTCTGCTGGCACAAGCTTGCAGGATTACCACAAACACAACGTTATCAGGCTTATTGCCTGCCTTCTGCATTTCTGTTAATAGGTTAACTGCCTGCTCCACCATACCTTTACTGGCATATGCTGAAATAAGTGCGGTCCACGAGTATATATTGTGCTTGGACATTTCATCAAACACTTGCTGTGCATCTACAACACTCCCACACTTCCCATACATGTCTATGAGTGTGTTTGCTAGTAAGACATTAGCCTTGTAACCATTCTCCAAGAGTTGTTCGTGCACTTTCTTGCCTGATACCAAATCTCTACTTCGACTGCACCGCTGCAAGAGAGCAGAAAAGGTGTTGATGGAAATCCTAATGTTACGTTTCATAATTAAGTCAATGGTCCGCACTGCCTGCTCTAGATTTGGTTCACTAGGGATTTTCCTCACAAGCATAGAGATATCATTACCCACTATCAACCTGCATATTTATGTAAAGGGAGCATTATACTATTTGTACTCCATACAACACAAACTTGATTTTAGAAGGGGGGCAAAATGACACCTGTCATTATCATCTCCGGAAGCCTTGTCTTCTGTGGAGGAAGACAGACTGCTCTCTGTGGTCAAAGCTTGTGGATCAGCTTGAAGCACATTCACTGCTCTTGATTTTACTTGAAAAGAGATTGACAGATGCTCCACCATTGGATCCTTGTCCAAAAACTTAGGCTTACCATTAGAGAATCCTGTATTTCTCTGAATAAAAGCAGAGTCAAAGTCCAGATGTAAAAAAATGTTGTTAGAAAAAGCAAGCAAAGTAACATATATTAGGATAATGCCAAGATGAAAAAGACAAAAGTAAACACATCCGCCCATATAGCAAAGCTAGAATGCTAATAAATAACAATGTGGAAATTGTATGGGGTGTGTCCAGACTAAGGGTTGAGTGTTCAATATTTGAGGATAGGCATCATATAAAGCTGAAACAGAGACCACTGTCAGACATTGACCCAACTTCACAGGAAAACAAGTAAATCTGTAGGGCGTGCTCCAGAGTCCCAACAGAGTACATTAGGAGGTACTTTCTGCACTTTGCTATAGAAGTTCAGTAGAAAGCAGCCCACAGTTTAGGGAGACTGCAGCAAGGTTGGAGTTAGCAGCATGTATCTAACCATTGGCAAAACAAACACCTTTCCCTTTCTTTACAAGTGTTCAGTGATATCTGTCAAATCGATTCAAAACTGTTCAATAAAATAACCCTGAGAATATTTGTACCTCCGCATTCTCATGTTGAGAAGCATGCTTTCCCTTTCTGCATGACCATCCCTAATCAGTTTAGGTCATGTAAAAGCATGCTTCTCAACATGAGAATGCAGAGGTACAAATATTCTCAGGGTTATTTTCTTGAACAGTTTTGAATCGATTTGACAGATATCACTGAACACTTGTACAGAAAGGGAAAGGTAAATTATGCTAGACTAGCAGGATCATTTGGTCAACTATGGATTTAATGAAGATTGTAGAAGCAACTACTGTCAAAGATGCAATGGCACAGAAGGAATGGAGAGAAGCCATGAAGAGTGAACAACTATCCAATGAGAATCCATTAAGAAGAACAAGATTTGAGAGCTTGTTCCAAGGATGTGTAAAAGGAAAGTCATTGGTGTAATTGGTGTGCAATGGGTTCTTAAAACTAACCCAAGATCTCCTGTCACATGCACAAATGTGGACATACTTAACCCTCTATTTTGGCTATGATTAGGAACCTTTTTAGGCATTGACCAGTTCTTTTTATGGGATTTCTGGTAATTTGTTGTCCAAGGACCTGGCCAACAACAATCAGGTACTGGTAGGAGCAGCTCCATGAGCCTATAAATAGGCAAGTGCAGTTCATTATGTAGGCATCTGATCCCCCATAGGTGGGATGGATCATAGGGCATAGATGTTACCTTTTGGTGGCCATGTTGGCTAGGATCTATGTACATCTTGATACATATACACAGAAAACATTGTTTCAACAACATCTCTCTCTCTCTTCTCTATTCATCATTGCATTTTTGCACAATTCTTTTGCATGTAACATTGGTATCAGAGCCTAGTGGAAGGCCAAGAGGTGCTGAATTTGTGCAGATTTGGGAAATGCACAGTACAAAGGTGGCTGTTTTTGGTCCACACAAGAAAATGCAGCCAAGTGGTTCTTCAACATCAGGTACCCTAGCGGTGCCAGAATGAAGGCAGCCATGGGGTATAGAGCCCCCAGGTGGGTATCGTGGGTTCGCCCAGATGCTCAGCCTGTAATAACACTGGTTAGGTGTGAATGTTCTTGGGCACCGTCTCGTGAACAACAAGCTCATCAACACTAAAATATGAACCAGAAACAATGCAATAGATAACTGAAAAATACACACCACTGCGCACAAGATAACACTCCAAAGATAGAGTGTTACATGCACTGAGGTTGATTGTGGTAACACACAACAAGGCCTTCTTTATACCTGTATGTGGTGAGATCTTTAGCATCCAATTCAGAGAGTAGAGAGAGAGAGAGAGAGAGAGAGAGAGAGCAGAAAAAAAGTAGACGACACAGTATTGGGTCCCAATTACCCACTGAAGGGTCCCCCCCTGCAAGTAGGCGTATTTGCTTATATTAATTCTTTGGAGAACTGATGTACAATGCTTGAGAACAAGCGATATGACTGCCCAACGCAAGGACGAGGAAGACCGTACATCGGCTCAGAATTGACCAATCCAAGGCACTGCAAAAGACTCTTCAGGCCACTTACGCAAGTCTGGATAGCTGTAGGACTGCACATATGCTGGCTGAGAATGGAAGAGGAGCTTCACTGACAGTCTGGAGAGGAAGGAGACTTATCTACTGAAGACTCTGCTGAAAACTGAATGATTAATGCTGAAATTAGGCGCTTGCCTATATATGTTGCAGGGCTACTGGTCAGTCCAGATCAGATGCTGTCGGCCAACAGAATTGGACAAAAAATGCCAAATTTACAGCATTAAATGCTGCACAATTTCCATTTGTTGTCCCTGAGGCATGGCCGACTTGATGCTGAATAGCTTTATGCTAGCCGACTGATGCACTAGGGCATCCATTGCTGGCCAACTGCAAGTAGGGGTAGGTGTAGGCTGCCAACTAGCTATCTATGCCCCTCCATGGCCTTGATGTTGCCCTTATGGGCTGGCCCATAGAGCTATTAATGCAACTACATGCTTGCTAATGCAAGACCTAGGCTAAGGCTGACTTCTACATGCAATGATCTAATGAACTCTCCAAGTGGGTTAAGAGGACTGATTCCAAACTGACCTCTACAGCTCGGAGACTGCATGATTGTCCCTGGACTGAGGACTCACAATGGGGTCACAACATACGACAAATATTACTAGAAAAAGGTATTACTACTGTACAAATGTTGCACTGATGCCAGTGTAGGGTGCACGTGACAGTGGACACTCCCTCCTGCTTAACTTGGCGGTAGGTTCAAGGCTTCCAAGTAGTCCGCCAATAACTGGGGGTACTTCTGAAAGAACTCTTCATCCAGCCATACTGCTTCATGGGTTCCTCGGTCCTTGAACTTCGTATAAAACTATTGTATTCTTCGACCGGAACCATGCTTCCATCTGTGGAGGAGAATTTGTTCTGGCTCTATGACTTATGCCTCATCGATCATATCTGGTTGTTGCTCTTCTGATACATCCTACAATGCTGGACCTACATATTGCTTCAACCAAGAAACATGAAAGACATTGTGCATAGTACAACTTTCCGGCAACATCACTCAACTTTTGAATGACGGGAAGCAGGCTGAAACTTCGGAATGAAAGCTTGGGACAACGCTTGCCCATTTGCTTTAGCCATTGCTTCATGATGCAGAGATATGCCCAATCCCCTTTCTTAAAGTTAACATCTCGCCTGAATTTGTTGGCTTGCCGGTAAGCTTCCTAATCTTTGGCAAGGCACTCCTTAACTGACCCAATGATCTCCGACAATGTTTCGGTGGTCTTGTTGGCCTCTAGAGATGGTGATACATGTCTCATCAAAAGAGATGAGAACCGGCAACCAAATGTTGCCTCATACAGCATCCGGCCAATACTCAATGAGTGAGTATCATTTAGGATTGTCTGAACCAATGGGAACAATATATGTCTATCTAATCCACATAGCCACGTATCCACGAACCATCTCAATTGAAGTTGATGTTCCTCCAACATATGACCGTGGGAACAAGACAAAAAAAACAAAACCTTCTGAGGTCCTTGTAGAACATAAACCATCCTTCAATCCTCCCAACTCCTCATGGAATTGGAAACCTGAAATCACCAAGACAAATCGGCTAGCTACAACATAATATCCATCCTTTCTAGGATTTGGTAAAACCTCGTACCTAGGGGATATCATACCTCCCTCTCAAAGACTATTAACTATCACGCACCACAACTGTGTTTTAACCCAACTCCTACCAAACATATTCTAGCTATTGCGAGAACCATATGCTCGTACCATAGGCAAACTCAACCATAGGGATAAAGCTCTCCCAATAAAATGGTTGCCTAGGGCAGTATGCACAAAGCATAAGCCCCAAAACCTGTCTCTGGATGACCTATTGTAGGAGCATCATGACAATTATAAGAGCTCTCTCCTAATCTCAGCACAATCTCGCACACAGACTAAATCATCACAAAACAACAGCCAGTTCCGAATATGGTACTGACTATCTTCCACCCTTACAAATGGAATGATCCTTGAGTCCTGGTCTAAATCAACGGAGCTCCTCGCCTAGACCTACTACCAATACCAAATGAAATGTCCATCAGTCCAACATAGCCCTCTCAAGAAATCATACAAGTCAATACAAAACTGGGTAAAAGATTCACCCACCCAATCCTAGCAAGCCCATCCAAATTACCCTTCCGATTTCCTGGTCAAGTCTTCCTTAACTCTACCTATTGTAAGGTAACTACCCCCCATAAGGATAGAACGTAGCAAGGTTAGAAAATATAGACAAACCCAACAACTCTACATGCTGTAGATCGTGGCATCCCATACCATTAGGATACACACCATATAAAATTTCCTTGAGACTTTTAAAGCTGAGTCACAGTGATCAATCCTTTCCCAGCTAAGTCTTGGAGCACTACACCTTGACCCCATGTCACAGTGCCCCCTACAGATACAACATTGGAATAACAGTGAAATAATTCATGCATGCCCACACATCTGACAACTCTCGTCCTAATGGAGGTCCCATAGGGAAATATACCAAGCAATCTATCCCAATCCGGAGATATCTCTTGTCACGCAATCTCGTCCTCCCCCAACTAGCTCATCCTCAGAGGCTGAGACCCTGGGATCCAAACAATCATGTGATAACCAACCGTCCAGCTAGAAGACCACAATCTAATGCAACAAAGAAAACATCTATGAAACCCCACACTCATGATTTCTAGTCCAGTGTTCCCCAAACATCTAACTTAACCATTATAAACCACAATTGACATCAGATGAAAGGGTACCAATACATCTAAACACTTTGTAGCAAATATACATTATATTATGAAGTCTTGCCAACTTATAAAATAGAGGGTGAAACATTAAAACATACTCGAGCATCTTCCATTACAAAGGACAAACACGACCCTTCAAATGGACGTATAACTCTGAATATATATCCATACAGGTACAGCGATTTGTCTCATAGGCCGAGTTCGGTCTTTTGGAAGACGTTAATAAAATCTTTTTTTCTTTCTTTCTTTCTTTCTCTCACTCTCTCACACAAGCATGAAAGAGGCACAATGCTAGAATGCTCTGGCCCAGACCTTTCCATATCCCGCCGCCAAGTTCACACCATACACGTGGTCACTCAATGCATGTTTACTCCCAACTTCTGCACAAGTTTAGCAATAATGAAGTTGTGAGTGCTACCACGGTCAAAAAGAATGTGCACAGTCTCCCCTAACACCAACCTATACATAGTATCAAGTCATTAGGACCGAAGACTCCCATGCTGAACACACATTCCATGCAAGCACTCTGACCTAAAATAATAATATCCACGGAAGAAATTTGAGGGTTACCTGTAACTTCGGTCAAATGAGCTGCCTTGGTCTTTGCCTTCGGACAACTCACCTTCATATGGCCCTTCTAACTGCAAGAGAAACACTTGCCCTCCCTAATGTTTTGGAGAATCTACTAATGCTTTTAATCCTTCTTCGGACTAGGTCCACCTAAAGACGGGATTTGGTTCTGTGGAGCCTTCTTAGACTTAAACTTTCATTTACACCTAGAAGCCGGCTCAAAGGTTCCTATGATTTGAGGTTTCTCAAAGGCGTTCTTCTAAGTCTGGCCGACCATCATCTCCTTATAGAACCTAGCAAACCTGATGGCATTCTCCAGTGTCTTACTATGATTATTCTTTACCTGGAGCTTGTGTTCCCGTGCCAACCCACGGATAAAAAACCCACACAACATTGTGGCATCCATGTGTGCCGCTCGGGACTACAACTCTCTTGTACATGTCAGACGACATGTTTCTCATGTCCAAGTCCGTAAACTTGGACCACATTATCAAATTCATCCACCAACTACATGAACTTATCGTGAAACATTGTCTCAAACTCTGCCCAAGTACTCGGTTTTTTATGAGTTCTCTCCACCGTGTCAGGGCTGTTCCCTTCAGGAGACCCCTAACCGTCTAAATCTTCCAAGTGTTCGAGTGAAACTCAAAATGTTCGTTCTAGTGGTTGAACCAAGAATCGTCCTTTTTCTCACCCACAAAAGCCTCGGCGGCGAAAGAAGGTGCTACTGCTACCCGCATGAGCCGCCGCATTACGACCACATTGGTGGTGTTCCACAAGACCCAAGGGAATGGCAGTCCTATGAGTCGGGTGTCACTTGGGACACACCAGAAAAGACTTTCAGGCAACGGTTCCAAGGCAAAATGATCCTCCAAGGGGTTGAGTGAGAGTGCCAAACTCAATACTTAGGAAAGAAGACCACAGACAGTGTTCAAAGACAAGGCAGGAATGGAAAGGGGACAAGATGGAACAAATGCATAGATCTTCATCAAAGTTGGAGTGGAATTGGAGACCGGGTAGGGTTTTCAATGAAAGGTTGCCAGGAAGGGAAGGATGACAGGTAGACTCCGTGAATAGACAATGGGATGATGACAGTCATCCAAGAACAAAAGCTGGAATCCCCTCATCAAGTTTAGCAGAGGGGGATGTCATGTGCAAGACATGTGCAGGGCTGATCTCAGAGCTAATCCCGAAGGGTAACAGATAAAAGAACTTGATTTTGGAGCATGTGCTACTTCAGTGGGCAGGGAAAGACTTGTGGAGGACACCAAAAGACTGTCGACTAGCACTAGAAGGAGGATTACATCTGTTAGCTACAATATGGGAATATGTGTCCACGACCTGGCCGACCAGCAATCGGCCAGTCCACTAGGACTTCCCATGGCCTCAAGTTGCTCATTGTTTAGATCATTCAATCTAGCCACAACTGGATCTTAGATTAGCAATAGATTAGATGTTTTACCACCTTTTGAGGGGCAGCCATGGGCTAGCCAAGATGTACCCTTTTTGTACCATATGCATGTACTGAAACTCAGCTCTCTCTCTCTCTCTACTTGCTTTTGCATCAACATGTTCCAAGATGGTGTTTAGGGTTGAAAAAAGACTCCAAGAGCTTCTGCATGTGACATGCCGTCCGTGCATCCGTTGTCTGGCTGTTGGTGCCCAGTTCAGAGCCTATCCAGCCCTAGCAAACAGCTGCTTGCACATGGTCGTCTTTTTTCTGCACATCTGGCTGCAAGCCGATAGCCCATGCAACAATCATGCACACACAGAACCTATAGTGGTTGCATAGGAAAGCGAAAAACCTAGGGTTTCAGTCCAAAAACAGGGGTTTCCCTAGACAATTTCACCTGTGCTTATGCCTACAAATCTCCCCTTTCTCCCCCTTCTCTCAGAATCCAGAAAAATCCCATCCTGTCAGCAACCTAAAGAAGCACCTACTTCTTGCATATTCTAAATGCAAATATGGTGACCAAGAGATACCTGGCTTAGGCAACCTTGATAAAACACGACATGCAAACCTTGCTTTTTTCTAACTCTGTGATTAGGATTGCTCTGATACCAATAGTGAGGGACTCCTCCCAAGGATGACCTAATACACAGGCATAAACAAGATTCGCATCCGTAAACCTCCCCCGAGCCACTGGCTAAGGTTCCACTCCCCCTTGTCCATGCCAGTCAGCCCTAACATCCCATAGCACCAATGCATGCCCACAAGGGTCCTCGACAAGACTACCTCTGATCCTCCATGTCCATGGCTTGAGTAAGCCTCTTGGTACAGGTACAAACCACAACGAATCAGGTGCAGTACAGGGTGCAGGTTGAGTACAGCAACGCAATAGGTGTAGTCTGCCACTTTTCTTTTTAGCTTCTGTGGAAGTTGATTTGCATAGGGAGCAGAAGCGCAAGAGAGAGATGCACTTCCTAGATACGTGAGGAGGAAGGAGGGAGGTGGGAGTTGGTAAATGGGGTCCTATGCCCTTGTGACACATGGCAAGCACCCCCCCTCTAATGAAGGTGGGCGAGTCCGCCGTCTATAAGGTGTCCCCTCACCAATGAGCGCTAGTTGAACTGTTAGAGTGTTGGACTCTAATCCCCAAGGTCGTGAGTTTGAATCTTGTGGGGGCCTCATGTGGTATCATCTCCCTTGGGAGATTTATAAGTTGATATGTGGGCGGCCTCGGCCCCGGCTTGTGCCATACCCGAGGGGGGTGCCTTCCACCATACGGGGGTTGGGGGTGTGTGTGAGTATTTCTACAAAATTTCCTGTACTTGCTTTTTAAAAAAAAAAAAAAAAAGGTGTCCCCTCATTAAATTGGCCCATGTGAGGCCTAACAGGGCCAAAGGAGGTGCTCAAAGCTTGGGCTGGCCATTCATGGACCTTGGGCCTCAGGAACTCGCCTGTGGTGGCTGGTGCCTAACTCAAAGCACTCATAGCAAGCAGTCACACGAAAACCAATCACACAAAACGAGTTTCAAGCAAGCAGAGATGCATGCACATGCATTATGCAATGGATATATCTCCCGTTCTTGGAACCTATAAATAGCAGGTCTTCTCGAGCACAAAATCAGCTCAATGGGAAACCTCAACTTTAAAAGCTTTGTTTGCGTCAGGAAGTACCTTAGGCTTTGATGGTCTGTCTTAACCATAAAATCAGCCCCGAGAAGGTAGTGTTGCCATATGGTCAAGGTGTGAATTACAGCTAACAACTCTTTCCAATAGATGCCCAATGTCACAAGCGGAAGCTCTAGGAGTCTTCTTTCAGCCCTAAGCACCATCTTGGAAAATGCTGATGCAAAATGCATAAAGAAAGAGAGAAGAGAAAGAGAGAGAGCTGAGTCATATGGTACAAAAAGGATGTACAATCTTGCAGCCCTTGGCTGCCTTCATGAAAAGATAGAAACCTAATCTAATACCTACTCCAGGACCCAATCCCAAGGAAGGGACTGAATGCCTATCAATAAGCAAGTGTGCCCCTTTTATAGGGCTGAATTGCCTTCATGGACTGGCCGACCTGTTGTTGTCGGCCAGCTCCAAGACAAATAATCATGTATTTACTGCAGCCAACAGAAGAAGCTCCTTCCACACTTGGCCGACAACCTCCTGTCCTTTTCCCTAGCTGCGCAACTGGCGACAACTCAACCAGGTACACACCTCTCAAACTCCCTCTGGCATCACCCGCCACAGAGAACTGGCGGCAACCACACACAAACTACCCGCCTCCCCAAAGCCTGCTATCGCCAGCGCACTCTCTCTGTCCCACTAGCCACCGCCAGCGTCCGTAGCCCCTCATTTTTGCATCCGCAACCACCACCCAAAGAAAACTCTCTGGCCTCCTCCGTCAACCTTCAGCAACTCCAGCGACGACAAGGCCTTACCCGAAAACCCTAGAAAACTCCCACCCCCCTCTATCAGACACCAGCTCAGGTCTCCGTTGTATTTGGCGAAGCTGCCGTTCAGGGACCTGGAAGTCAACTTTTTGCCGGCCATGTTGGCGTCTTGAAAGGCCTGGAGGATGGCCACAGCAACATCCCAACTCGTGGCCTTAGTGCTCACGCCAAGAGGGCCTTCGCTATCACTCATACTTCACTCGCATGTGCGGCGCCCACGACTTTCCAAAACGAATGCAAGAGTTGCCCTTTTGCCATCGTCACAGCACACCCTTTAGAGCTGCCACCCACTCTTCATTAGCTACACCATAATTTTCCAAAACATGGCTATTGCAGTGTCGGTGCCATGCACTGCCGATCATCATCACGTGCTTGCTAATGGAACGCCATGGACTGCATCCTGAATCAGCCCACGATCGACCAGCCATCATCATATTTGGGATTCCCATATATTTTCACGTGGAGGCATTACCAAAAGCTCAAAAAGAAGCATGAAATCACCCTGTTCCAACATGCATGCATCAAAGCCCAAAGGCCGTCAACATCAAAAACCTTCCGCAAGCTTTCCACACATTGGAGACCAACCTTCCTCAAGGCCATACGCACAGCTACAATGGAAAAAACCTTCAAACCTCAAGCACCTGCTCCCAGAAAAAAACATGCATGTACTAGCCTACTACAAGCCATCCACTCTGTACATCTTCCAAGGCATTCATGGCAAAGCTTTTTTACATGCCATGCATCCCATATGTACACAAGCCCAAAACACCTTTACAAGATTTTGCCTGACATACTTTGCCAACCCCCCTGTCTGCTAGAGCATTTATGCTCAACAGAAAAAAGCATTTTAAGACCCAAGTCCATGTCCAAAGACTGCCCTTCGATGGAAATCATATCTTCTAACACTGCATCCTGTACAATCACCATCAAACGTGCATAATACTTCTTCAACCTATATCCATTTACCCTGGAAACATGTAAAGTTCCATCTAAATCTGCCAATTGATAAGTACCATTTGCAAATCCTTGCATCACCAAGAAAGGTCCTTCCCACTTAACTTGAAACTTCTTATGAAATGAATTGTCCAACCTGTTATTATAACGTAATACTAAGTCATCCTTCACAATTCCTTTGCTTTTAATTTTCTTGTTGACCTTCTCTAACACCCTTGTCTGCATATCTTCATAGTGCTTCAAAGCATTATCCCTGTTCAGCTGTGCTTCTTGCAAATATAACAACCGCTCTTTAAGGGCATCTTTAGGCTCTTCCAAAAGCTTTTCCAACATTTTAACAGCCGGTATCTCCACCTCAATAGGCAATAAAGCTTCTTTTCCATAAACAAGATGAAACGGAGTGAAACCAGTACCAGTTTTAATCGTTGTCCTGTATGCCCACAAGGTAGCAGGCAACTCCAGATCCCAATTCTTGCCTTGTTACTCCGTCACCTTAGATAAAATCTTAATCAATTCACCATTGAAATGCTCATTCAAGCCATTACACTGCGGATAGTAAGGTGTGGTAAAACTGGACTGATCTTCATCTTTGTACACAAACAGTCCATAAGCTCGGCCCTGAAACCTGGACCCTGATATCAGAAAGTAATTCCAATGGCACACCAAACTTACAACAAATATCTTGATATACAAACTTTGCCACTTCCTTAGCAGTAATTTGTTTCACTGCCTTTGCTTCCGTCCATCTAGAAAGATAATCAACTGCCATCAAGATATAGCACTTCCCTCGGCTGGTAATACGCAATGGTCCCACAGCATCAATACCCCATTTTTCAAAAACATCATAAGCAAGAATTGTCTTCCTCATTTCAGGCCTTAATATCCGTCTACCATGAGCTTGGCATTGTTTGCATGACCTGCACCAATGATTAACATCCTTATTGTTGGAATTAGGGTTGCAGGAAAGCACACAAAGCTTGGAGAAGAAGCAGCAAGAATGCACACAACACCAAGTATTAGATTGTGTCAATGTACAAAAGATAAGTTAGCCCTAGAAGGATGGGCGTATATACAAGCCGGGGGAAAAAACCTCCTAAAGAGGGAAAAAGTGTCCCGGCGGTCCTAAGTGTGTTCACACACATCACTGCCTATATATATGGCAACAAATCCCCCCTGGGAGTGATGGTGTGAACGAGAGCTGGAACTCATGTATAGGGGAGTGCCATGCCCGAAGTAGATCAATCCACAAAGGGGAGCAAGCCCAAAGCTTTGCGGAAAGCTTCGAACTTCTCACGAGGAAGCGCCTTTGTGAAAAGATCGGCGAGGTTGTCCTGTGTTGGCACATAGGCCAAGATGATCTCTCCTGCTGAGAGTCTCTCCCTGACATAGTGATAATGCACCTCAATGTGCTTTGTGCGAGCATGAAAAACTGGGTTTCTCGCAACTACCAATGCGCTCTGACTGTCAGTGAAGATAGAGGTGGCAGACTCCTGTCCAACACCCAAGTCAGCCATAAGCCGTCTGAGCCACACACACTCAACCGTAGCTGTGAAAGCTGTCCTGTACTCAGCTTCACAACTAGAAGTGGCCACAGTAGGTTGCTTCTTGCTCAACCAAGATATGCATGAGCTACCGAGCATGAAACAAAAACCACTTGTGGACACTCTTGTGTCATAGCAACCAGCCCAATCTGAGTCCGAAAAAGCATGTAAATCTAGCGGCAACGATCCCCCCTTGGGATAAAACAACCCAAGATGTATGGTACCACTCAAGTAGCGAAAGATGCGTTTAACTGCCTTCCAATGCTGAGACCCTGGGCTATGCATAAACCTGCTCACCTGTGAGACTGCAAACTGAATGTCCAGCCTCGTAATGCATACATAAATGAGGCAACCAACAGCTGTCTAATAGAGTGTGACATCAAAGTGATCTCCAATATCATGAAGACTCAACTTCAAACCTGTCTCCATTGGAGTAGCAATAGGCTTGCAGTCTTCAAGGCCAAATCTCCACAACAATGTCTCAATATACTTTGTCTGACACAAAGCAATACCTCCATCACACTGCTTAAATTGTATCCCCAAATAATGATGCAAATGCCCCAAATCTGATATCTCAAAAGAGGCATTCAAATCAGCCTTAAAATCAGCAATATGACTCTCATTTGGTCCTGTGAGCAGCATGTCATCGACATAGAGAGCAATGATTAGATGTACACCATCCACACATTTAACATACAAAGTGCTTTCTGTTGGACTATTCTGAAACCCATGTGCAGTCAAATATGCATGTATCTTTTCATACCAAGCTCGTGGAGCTTGCTTTAAACCATATAAAGCCTTTTTCAACCTCCACACTTTGTTTTCCTACCCTCTTTGAACAAAACCACGAGGCTGCGATACATACACCTCCTCATGCAAATCTCCATTCAAGAACGCAGTCTTTATGTCCAGCTGATGTACATTCCAACCGTTATGAGCTGCCAATGCACAAATGCTACGAATGGTAGTCATACGACAAGTGGGAGTAAAGATCTCATCAAAATCAATGCCTTTTTCTTGAGCATAACCCTTTGCAACAAGTCTAGCCTTATAGCGATCAACACTACCATCTGGCTTTCGTTTCAACTTAAAAACCCACTTACATCCACCAATGGCTTTTTTACCAATAGGCAAATCACACAAAGACCATGTACCATTCTTCATTATAGCATCATATTCACTTTGCATTACAGCCAACCAATTTTCTGAATTTTGTGCCTCATCAAATGAAAGAGGTTCTTTCTCTTCACACATACTAGACGCAGCCAAAGCATAACAATCTGATGTATAAGAGGCATGCTGAAAACCTGAACGAGGACAACTAGTCATAGGTGCATCAATCTTACTATCACGCAAGGTTTGCACCAGCCATTTTGGCATACCTCTAGCCTGCTCATTTTCAGCCCTATCCTCATGAATTACATCCTGTAAATCTGCATCAGAAATAGGCTGATCTATGATGCCGTTTGAAATCTGCATAGGCTGAATATTTGTCTCATTAGAACTTACATTTGAATTCCCACCTGTAAACAGAGGCAACAATGTATCAAATACATCCCGTGAGCTCACACCTGTCTCTTTGGTACACCTGTCTCTTTGGTACATGATAACAAAGGCTGCACAGCATCTTCCACAAAAACAACATCTCAACTAATCAAGATACGCTTTGACTGTGGATGATACAATCTGTAACCCTTGCTCTCAGCACTGTAACCAACAAAAATGCATTTGACAGCCTTATCATCCAATTTTCTGCGTTGTTGCACATGTACTAAAGCATAGGCCAAGCAAGCAAAGACACGTAAGTGACTAATAGAAGGCTTCCTGCCATGCCAAGCTTCGTATATGGAGTAATAGACTGCAAGGCCTTAGTGGGACACCTGTTGAGTACATATGCAGCACACATGACAGCCTCAAGCCAAAATGCATGTGGCAAAGCTTGGCTCTTGACCATACATCGTGCCATCTCCATAAGTGACCTGTTCTTCCTCTCAGCAACACCATTTTGCTGAGGGGTATACGACACTGTACATTGGTGTTTTATCCCACGACTAGTCAGAAATGCATCAAACTCTTTAGACATGTACTCCCCCCCTCGATCAGAACGGAGGGTGCCCACAGTACAATTGGATACATTTTCAACCATAAGCATAAACTGTTTGAAGCACAAAAACACTTTGGACTTTGTCTTCAGTGGATATACCCATGCATGCCTTCAGTGGATATACCCATGCATGCCTTGAGTAATCATCAATGAAAGTCACGAAGTATAAGTGTTTACCAAATGACGGAGTTTGCATAGGCCCACATACATCACTATGTACAAGCTGCAATTTGCGAGTGGCCCGCACAGAACCATCCTTTGGAAACACAGAACGCTGCATTTTGCCCAAAATACAGCCTTCACAAACATGTTTCAATGGTGCCTCAAGAGGGGACAATGAAGACCATATCAAATTTCTGCAAACGCAGCAAACTAGCAAAGTTCAGATGACCAAAACGAGCATGCCATAGTTTTGCATCTGAAACTGCCTTTTCATCAGAAACTGCATTTGCTGAATCTTCCACACACTTGTCATAAGAATTGAGCCTATAAAGCCCACAAAACAAGGTGCCAGATGCAATAATCGTATCACCAGAAGTCAAATCATGAACAGTACATCTGTCATCCACAAATTTGACTACAAATCCAAGTCTAGCAAGTGCAGAGACAGACAATAGATTCTTCTTTATCCCTGGCACATACAAAGCATCTGAAAGTGTGAAAGCGCTGCCATTTGCAGCAGTAAGCATAATTTTACCAACGCCCTTCTCACTGGGTAAGAAGCATTATTGGCACATGTGACAGTATTCCCAGTAGAGACAGCCTCAAGACAAGTGAACATATCACGATGCAAGGTAATGTGCTTTGTAGCACCACTGTCAAAATACCATACATTAGAGTCAACAGAAACTGCCAAACATGCATCATGTACAGATGGGTCATATTGGCAATACACACTAAACGCCCATTCTGTATCCTGCACAACATTTGCAGAAACTGCATTTGTAGAAGCATCCGCTATTGTGGCTGCATTTGACTCTTTCTTCTTTGCCTCTTTAGCCTTTAGCTTAGGGCAATTCTTAATGACATGATCATTTGCCTTACAATAGTTGCACTTGGTCTTTTTCTTACCTTTATCAAGAGCCTTCTCAGACTTGTTGTTGCTACCTGTGGAAGGAGAAGAAGTTGTAGACCTACTAATAGGAGAAGAAACAGTGGAAGGGGCTGCCTTACCACTTCTTCTCTGCTGGGCAGCAATAAATGCTTGATCAACTGCACGCTGCCTGGCCCTGTTTTGCCTGGACTGCGCTTCTTGCAAGAGTTTGTTGACTAAAGTATCATACTTAACAGCATCAGGTCTGTCCTCATTAAGAAGTCTCCATGTGGAAGCAAAAGTCTGATATGTCTCAGGTAAAGCATAAAGAACAGTCTGCACAAGAGAATGATCAGGAATAATCTCACCTGCAGAAATCAACTGTTCTTTGAGATCTTTAATCTCAGCAAGAAAAACATTCATGTCATCATCTTCTTGCATAATCTTCAATTCTAGCTCTTTACGCAGGTAAGCGATTTTTGCCTCGTTACGACCTGCATACAAACCAGCTAGAATATCCCAAGCCTGTTTTGCTGTTTTAGCTGAACGAATATGTGGGGTGATGTTACGTTTGACAGAAAGTGCAATCAAGGCATGAGCCTGCGCATCTTTACCATCCCAACGAGGTTGTTCAGCAGTGGGTAAAACAGCAGCAACAGTAGAGCTGCCAGAACCTACAACATCCTCAACAGATCCTACATCCACAGAACCTGGACGTACATCCATACCCTGCACAATGTTCCACACTCCTTTTGCAACCAAAACATGCTGCATCATGTATGCCCAAAGTGGGTAGTTACTGTCTTCATCCAATTTGTCATCAGCAGATAACATGCGAAATACATCATTGCTGTTATCAGCCATGGCCACTGACTGAAACTGATACAAAAGCTACCTGTAATGAAGCAAAGACTGAACAGAGAATAACTCGTGCGATGTAGCACGGTCCATAATAGAATACGTATGCCTGTTTTGCAGAAAACTGCACTGTCGAAATTTCTGCAGAAAATGACGAAAACACCTGTGCAGAACTTGAAATGCAAAAACGGAGCCCGAAACGACCTCAGATGTAAATTCTGAGAACGCTAAGTCCCGCGGGCTTATTTGCAGAGTATAGGGACCTGCAAGCGCTCGTGAAAACTCACCTCAATCGGAGAACGTGAGTCGGAGGGTGCTGGCGACGTAGCCCTGGGAGCCGATGCCTGCTCTGATACCAATTGTTGGAATTAGGGTTGCAGGAAAGCACACAAAGCTTGGAGAAGAAGCAGTAAGAATGCACACAACACCAAGTATTAGATTGTGTCAATGTACAAAAGATAAGTTAGCCCTAGAAGGATGGGCGTATATACAAGCCGGGAGAAAAAACCTCCTAAAGAGGGAAAAAGTGCCCCGGCGGTCCTAAGTGTGTTCACAAACATCACTGCCTATATATATGGCAACACTTATGTACACTTGGCCATACATAACCTTCTTGCAATACTTTATGCAAAGTAATCTTCAAGGCAAATGTCCACCGCATGCTCCTTCATGGTTTTCCTTAAGAATTTGTAGATTTCTTCCTTCCAAGGTACCGTCGCATTATCAAGTCAATTTCCTTCATATACAAAGCATCACCAACCATCACATACTTTGCAGCTTTCTAAATGAAACCATATTTCTTTGATTTTTCAATACTACTAGGTATCATCCTTGTTAACAAAAACTCCTCAACATTCTGTAAACTTTCTCTGCCACAGTAAAATGGTGCATGAGCTTTAAGAACAAAAAACTTCACCAATCATTCCCTGAGCAGCTTCATGAGCCTCCTCATTATGGCCTCGATCCACATGCTTAAGACTCCAAGCTTCAAATTCCTTCAACAAACCTTTAATCTTGAAACACATCTCTTTGAGTGAAACATTCTTTGACTTCCAAACTCCCAACACTTGTTTTACAACAACAAGCAATGCATCTCCTCGAATGCAAATCGTGCGTACACCATGCTTCAAACATACTTGCAATCCAACTTCCAAAGTCAAATACTCCCCTTCATTGTTGCTATGTGCATCCACCTTAACACCCTTCTTAAAAACAAGGCAACCTTGCGGATCATAAAGCACCAAACCTCCTGAAGCTGTATCATGGCTTTTCCTGTAGGAACCATCAAAATATAATGAGTGTGCATTCACCAACTCAACCACATCCTCAACTGGCTTCTTGATGGTCTCCTCTTTTATAAGAAGAGGACTCTCCTTATATGTTAATAAATCCGTTAAGGTAGCCCTGGTACTCTCTTCCACCAAGAATGAGAAAGTAAACTCCTGTAACTCAATCACCCACTTCATCATAGCCTTAGATAAATTTGTGCCATTTATCAACAACTAAGGCAAAAAAGTGTAACTCGTCAAAAACACAAAGGGGCGAGGCAATAAGTAGTGGGAAAACTGCCTACATGCATACACCACACTAACCATAACAAGCTCCACCTCTAATAACAACCTTTCTTTAGCAAGTTTTACCCTGCTAGCACAATAGACTAGCTGCATATAATGTGATTCTTTCCCCTTCTGTAACAACATAGCTCCAACTGCATCTTCACCTACTACTGAAGGGTTGACATAAAATACCTATTCCCAGTTAGGCGCCTGCATCGTAGGAATAGCACCCAACACCTCTTTCATATTTTGAAAAACTACCTCACACTCCTCCGACCAATGTAAAGGATCAAGCTTTGCTGCCTGCTGTGCAAAGGATATAACAACTGTGAAGACAAAGAGATAAATTGAGCCATATACTTCAAAAGTAGTCAATTGCTTTGTATTCTTTGGTGTAGGAAGAAGAAGAAGAGACTTGACTTTATCAGGATCTGGATCAATACCATTCTCTGAAACAACATGGCCCAAGAGCTTCACCCTTGGTTGAGCCAAAAAATACTTTTTTGGATTTAATTGACCACCACACTCATCATAACGCTGAAAAACTGTCGCCAGCCTGTCACAATGCTCTTGCCTGGAGCTGTATATACAAAAATCATCAATAAAATCTTTGACAAACTTGCCCAAAAAAGGAGATAATACCCAATTTGCCCTTTTCTGATAGTAGGCTCGCCCATTCATTAACCCAAAAGGAAGAACTTTGTAGCAGAAGCACCCCCATGGTGTAATGAAAGTCATCTTGCACTGATCTTCTTCTGCAATCTTTAACTGAAAATAGCCTGAAAACCCATCACAAACACTGTACCTTTCATATCTAGCTACAGTATCCAAGATCTCATCCAAAAAGGGTAGGGGGTAAGGATCCTTTTTTGTAGCAGCATTCAAAGGCTTGAAATCCATGCATATACGCGACCTGCCATCCTTCTTTGGACTCACCACTGTAGGACTTACCCACTCAGCCGTGTCCACTTGTGTAATGAAACCTGCACTCAACAACTTATCAACTTCCTCTCTCAAGGCCTGCATTTGCTCTCGTCCCATCCTGTGAAGCTTTTGCCTAACTGTTTTTACACCTCCTTTCAATTCAATCCTTAAATCTGGCCCTTTAAATCCCCGAATCTCCTTATAAGAGGTGATGAACAATTCTGGAAAATGAGACAGCATATTAACATACCTAACCTTTTCTCCGTTCGAGAGATCCAGACTCAGCATTCTTTCAATCAGCTCTTGCTTCTTCTTCACTTCTACCTTTGGCTGCAATAATTCCTCGATCACTTCATACGAACCCAAAGTATCTTCTCCCTCAGCACCCACTTCATACACTTCTTCATCCTCATTATCTTGTTGCTCTGATACTAAGAAAGCCACATCTGCCTCTTCTTTGCTAGATGCCGTAATCGATGAATTTGCCTCCGATTCAGAAGAACTGATGGTAGTCTCCTCTTCACTCAAATCCTGTGGCCTCTCCCACACATCATTCAAAGATCTCCTACTATGCATCTCAAAAGATTTTTTATTACCCCATTTATTATGCAAAGAAATAGTCCCATACCTCCAGTCTTGTACTGCACCAACCACTCGCAACCAAGGTCATCCAAGAATAATTGGAAATGCACCAAAACCTGCAGGCATTACATGGAAATCTACAATAGCTTTGACATTAAAGACTTCAACCTCTAGATCCTTTACCATGCCGAGACATTTTACCTTTTGATGGTTAGCCATCCTGATTCGAAAACCAGAAACCCCAGACACCCTCAAGCCTAACTGCTCCACACATGATTGAGTAATCACACAGATTTGAGCTCCTCCGTCTATATATGCCTGACCAAGGTTCCTACCTTTACTCCACACCTCCACAATAGGGCAAATATCTGGAAGCTCCTCTAAAGATAGTACTTTGACTGACCTCTTCTCTACTCCTTTTCCATTGGATTCACAAGTCCCTTCCACTGCCTTCTCAATTTTGGCATCAATCCTCGGTTATTGGAATGCGCGGCTCAGCATCCTTTAACAACTCTTCAAAAGTTCTAAACCATGCCCTCACATCTCCCTTTAAACATATCCGCAATACCTGTGCTCGCTCGTTGATGTGGTTGCTTATGCATGCAACCTCCATTCTTTCAAGAAAATCTGCTACATCTTCATTAGGACCACTAAAAAACTCTGGATACGACATCATTTTAATCCCCCAGCTTCACCTTCAAACCAAAGAAAAAAAAACTAAAAACACCTTCCTTCAATCTCACTCTCTAGGGCATACACCCTCGTAGGCAAGAGCTTGGTCCTCCTCAGTGGGGGCACCAAAAAGCTGTCGAAAATTCCGGACATGGAATCACCTGCCTCTATAGCTGTCCATCCAACAGCCTTGGAAACACTACGAGCATGGGGCACCACCAGCACACTAGCTAGAACACTTCTCACACAATTCACCACACCACCCACACCAGAAAAAACAGCACAATGACCCTCTTCTAACCACAACAGCCTGATCACGAGAGAGAGAGAAAAGCAGCACCCTGCAAAACTTCACAGCTCAGCTCGCTACCAGTAGCAACAATACTAGCAAAAAAAACACTCTGAGAAAAGCCCACACAACTGCAGCAATCATGTATTTACAATAGCCACAACCACCCTCCTGCAGAGCCACTCATTCGCTCATGGCATAGAAAAAAGCTAAGAAAACACACCATCTTCCAGCTGGCGGCCTTACCCGAAAACCCTAGAAAACTCCCACCCCCCTCTATCAGACACTAGCTCAGGTCTCCGTTGTATTTGGCGAAGCTGCCGTTCGAGTAGCAGGGACCTGGAAGTCAACTTTTTGCCAGTCATGTTGGCGTCTCGAAAGGCCTGGAGGATGGCCACAGCAACATCCCAACTCGTGGCCTTAGTGCTCACGCCCACGATGCCAGGAGGGCCTTCGCTGCTGTCACTCGTACTTCACTCGCATGTGCGACGCCCACGACTTTCCAAAACGAATGCAAGAGTTGCCCTTTTGCCATCGTCACAGCACACCCTTTAGAGCTGCAACCCACTCTTCATTAGCTACACCATAATTTTCCAAAACATGGCTATTGTAGTCGGTGCCATGCACTGTCGATCATCATCACGTGTTTGCTAATGGAACACCATGGACTGCATCCTGAATCAGCCCACGATCGACCAGCCATCATCATATTTGGGATTCCCATATATTTTCACGTGGAGGCATTACCAAAAGCTCGGAAAGAAGCATGAAATCACCCTGTTCTAACATGCATGCGTCAAAGCCCAAAGGCCGTCAACATCAAAAACCTTCCGCAAGCTTTCCACACATTGGAGACCAACCTTCCTCAAGGCCATATGCACAGCTACAATGAAAAAAACTTCAAACCTCCAACACCTGCTCCCAGAAAAAAACATGCATGTACTAGCCTACAAGCCATCCACTCTGTATATCTGCTAGGGCATTAGGGCAAAGCTTTTGTACATGCCATGCATCCCATATGTATACAAGCCCAAAACACCTTTACAAAATTTTGCCTGACAGATGTCATAAGATGTGATGTGATGCTGAATGAATGTAAATGAATGTGATGGCATTTGGAATTTGTTTCACAACAGTGAAGTACCTTACACTGAGATGAGGTCCGACCGGGGGGGCCAAACTATGAGCAACAGTTGAAGTAATTCTTGGATAGAATGGACATGTGATGAATGTTGCAATCATTAGAATGAAGTGCTTGTTCGATGATGCTTTGAGAGCAAGCTCATGTACACTATGATATGATTGAAAAAATAAAATTTCTTGTTTTGATACAACTCGTTGCATGTTAAGATGAAACATGAATTGTGATCTTGTTATGTTGGGATAATTGAACAAGGTCATCTAATAGTTCTGTATTCCGTTGTGTAGATGACTTTAGAGCCCCATGAGAGAGGTTTCCTTCAATGTTGGTTAGGAAAGCTCGAGCCTCTTATGCTACTATGGTAGAATGCTCATCGCAAGCGCACACTTGAATGCAATTCTCATGCCACGATCTATCTACACTGGGAAGGGATTTGAAAAAAGTACTACAATGCTGAGTTTTGAACTAACACCAAGGCAATGAAGCTTGTCCAAAACTACACTAAGAACTGCATGAGTCTAAACTTTTGTAAAAAGATTCAAACTTTGCACGCTTCTTTACACTACATAGGCATTTTTCACTATGTTCTATTTCTTGACAGCCTATCTTGTCACAGAGTTGGTTCCTTGCAAAAAATTAACCAAGAATAGTAAAAGAACAACTTCCTACAATTCCTTGAAGGAAACCAGAAACTCAAGGCTAAATGATGTCAATATCCAAGCTGTAAATTGTTTGCCTTTTCAACCAAACTTTGCACTATTGCTTGGAGATCTTTATACTCAAGAAACATTGTATGCAATTTAGGAGAACCCTGTGGTGTATGGGGCACACTGGCCTACACCAGTGGATTGGGTTCAATTTTCACCAAGGCCATACTTGCAAACACAGTGTTAACCAACAACTTTTTGAATCTCTACACTAAAAATTGTAAAGCTTTTACACTTTTGCATCAACTAGTCATCAACATGCTCTCTCCATAATATTGATGCTTAGATATGTAATAGAACAACATGCTATAAATCTTCTTGTTGAAAATATACTAAAATGTTATTATGTAGGCTATGTACTTGTAAGCAGTGTTTTCTCAATACTTTTCATACTTTTGTTACTTGTAATATATCAAGATTATACTAATCTATGTATATTTATACTACTCCAATAAATGTGTAATCTTTCTCCAACGTCTTTGCAAGAAAGTGACAAGATTAGAAAGATTTGATCAAGATTAGTGTTCTATTTTTTTTGTATCAAAATTTGATTTTAGCACAATAAACTTTGCATACTTTGTAAATTGCTCTATTTTGCATTGTAGATTTGTACTCTACAATGTTCTTGAAAATCTATAACAATTCTTGAAAATTTGTATCTATTACACATAAACTCTTGAAATATGCACAAAGATTCTGCACACTTTCTTGAAATTGCACAGCAATCTGAAAACTCTGCATAGCAACCTTGATTTTCTACACCACAATCTTCTTCTTGTAATCTTTCTCCAAGAATTCAAAGATTTGGCAATCTTGGGTTTGATTGTGAAGAAATAAGGGGGTGAAAGCATAGTATGGTGTACCCATTTAGTATTGTTTTTTGCAAAAATTTGACGGGCACTAAGTATACTTTTAGTACTAAATAAAGATTCATGGCAATAAAACTTAGAACTCAAAAAATAGAGATCTTTCCACAATTCAAAATTTTTTGGACGTGCATGGTAGTTCGCTTCGACTTCATTGAGTGCTCGATTTTCCTCGATTTGCGTGATTCTCGTTTCTCATAAGCTCTCTCCTACTCTTCCCACTACCATGCTTCTGTCCCTCCCCCCCTCTCTCTCTGTCTCTCCCCCTGCCCCGTTGCTTGTTCTCTCTCTAGATATCTCATTTTTATGATGGAACATTCAACTGAGCCATATGTGTCTACGGGATCATCAAGGTGGATATTCAAAGTGATCGGACAAGAACAAGCATGGTCTTGCATTGTCTATAGTGCGCTACTTCCTCAGCAGTTTTGACAGAGAAGGATGATCAGAACTTCTTGTTGGTAGGATTTTACGACGTCCAAAACTACAAGAAATTGTGAAGAAGACTGTTTCCTAACTAGATGATTTCGGAGGCGATTGTAAAGAACATAAAGACATTGAGCATGGTCAAAGGCATGGAAAGTGTAGATAAGCTAGCTGCAAAGAGAGCAGCACTTCATATGGTTGCTAACAATGTGGCAAAATAACATTACAGTGATAGGAGAGTTGCTAAAGCCCTTGGTATCCAACCAAGAAATTTGAAGAAACATCGTGCTGATGTACAAGCTAAACAGTTCAAATGGGTGGGAGAAGGTCGCAAACACAGGAATGATTGTCTAAGTGAAGAGGTTGTTCACTCTGTCATTCAATTTTGGACAAGCAACACAAGGGTGTTTCCAAACAAGATCCGTTTACAGGTAGCGGCCGGATAAGTAAAAAAAACTATAGAGTTCATCCCAGCCATTACTTGGAGCTTACCGAGGTATATCTACATCATTATTTTTTCTTAGGAAAGGAATTTGGCTCCTTAAATTGCTATCCAAGTGTAGACAAAATCTTGCATTAGAAGAGATACATCAATCAAAACTCCCTTCAACACCTAAATTAATCTCTGGCCAAGTTTTGCTTTCTGCTTCTGCCAAAGGGAGTCAAGGTCACTATCTACATCATTATTATCTTTAACATGATATTACCTCTTTGATCTTCTTCTCCGAATTATTCAGATTATTAGTACGATTAGTACTAATAGTACTATTAGTGCTAGCAGTATCAACACTAAAACCACTAAAACTACTATTGATAGTATCAAAGTTCATACTTACAAACTCTTGATTTTGTAAATTTTTTGTTCTGGTTATGCAAGCAGAATTCTTCATGAACTTCAAAGAACAACATCTCTCTAACATCGGCTTTCATGCTTTTCAAAGCCTGAAGCCTTATTTTGTCAGAAAACTTAAGGAGAGAAACACGTGTTGTTGTGTTTACCATATAAGAATTGATTTAATGCGGCTTGCTGTATGCGGCTTGCTGTGAATTCCATGAGGATCGATACAAAATCATTACATGGAGATGCATGTGATTGCTTGTGTGTGGTTTGCAAGCCAAACGAGGAGGAAAAGTGCAATGCCTATGCAGCCACCTATTCTTCAGTGTCAGAATTGTGGAGGTCAATAGTATGCTCAAAGGAAGAGTCAGCTGAGTGGCACAAGCTTGCATGCTTATTGCAAACATGTAAGAACTGTCCGAAACCTTTTTTTTGTCCTTGTGAGCTTGATGTAGCAAATCAAGAACTGGTAAAGTGGAAGACTTATGAGTATGTCACAAAGGACATAGGAAAAGGTCAAATAAGGAAATGCATAAAACAAGTATACAAGGAGACACCTACAAAAGACATTATCCCACTGTTTTTGCAGCATTTGAATGTGTTCAAACCCCATAACTTTTGAAACTTATTGGAAGAATTTTCAATTCAAAGAATGCTTGAAGAATTTACCAGATGATGTGGTGATGTCTGTTGTTGACTTTATCGAGAATTACACCTTCAAGGTGTAGAATTAAATCCAATCCATGCATTGGTATAGTGACCAATGTACAATATTGGTGCAAATTTACTATTGGAAGGAGGATGGAAATTTAAAGAAGCAATCCATCTTTTATATTTCAGATGATAAACAGCATGACACATTGTTCGTTCAACATTGTTTTAAGCTTCATTATCAACGTCTTCTATCTCAAGGACTGAAGTTTACAAGGCACTAGGTTTGGTTAGATGGAGCAGCATCTCAATTTAAGGTAGCACGAGCATTTTACTTCATTGTTAGTACTCTGTGTTACTACTATGTTAGTACTCTGTGTTAGTTTGTGTGGTAGTACTACAAGGTGTGTGTTACTACTATGTTAGCACTCTGTGTTAGTCTGTGGCAGTACTCTGTGCTAGTCTGTGTTAGTTTGTGTTAGTACTCTGTGTACTATGTGTAAGTAATATGTTAGTCTGTGTTGCTCTGTGTTAGTACTATGTTAGTACTCTGTGTGGTAGTACTCTGTGCTAGTTTGTGTTGGTACTATGTTAGTACTCTATGCTAGTTTGTGTTAGGCTGTGTCAGTACTATGTTAGTACTCTATGAAAGTTTGTGTTAGTACTCTGTGTACTATGTTTATACTATGTTAGTTTGTGTTAGTACTCTGTGTACTATGTTAGTACTATGTTAGTCTGTGTTGCTCTATGTTAGTACTCTGTGTTAGTACTCTGTGGTAGTACTATGTTAGTACTCTGTGTTAGTTTGTGTTAGTCTATGGTAGTACTCTGTGCTAGTCTGTGTTAGTCTATGGTAGTACTCTGTGCTAGTCTGTGTTAGTCTGTGTTAGTCTATGTTAGTACTATGTTAGTACTCTATGTTAGTTTGTGTTAGTACTATTTTAGCACAGTCTCTGTATGTAAAAAATCAGTATTGTTCTATGTTAGTATGTGGGTAGTACTCTGTGTTAGTACTATGCTAGTACTCTGTGTTAGTTTGTGTTGGTCTGTGGTAGTACTCTGTGCTAGTCTATGTTAGTCTGTGTTAGTACTATGTCAGTACTCTGTGTTAGTTTGTTTTAGCACTATTTTAGCACAATCTCTGTATGTAAAAAATCAGTATTGTTCTGTAATCAATAAAATTTTATTGTTTTGGTTAATACAAGTACTATTCACTAACCAACAGTCGAATGCTATGGAACTACTTTGGTACTAGGCATGGTAAGGAAAGCATGATGGTGCGGGTGCTGTGATAAAGTGTGCTCTAGTAGCTGAGCAATTGGATGCAAATGGTGCTAAGCTATAGAATACCCATGATGTTGTTGATGGTTGACTTGGAATATGGCAGATGATGGAATGCAAAGGTTTTTTGTGGAGGTGAAGATCAATGATGTCGACAATAGCAATGCATATGCATGCCAAACAGTCAAAGGTACTCACAAAACACATTGTGTGTTGGGATTCAGTCTCGCAACAAAGACCCTACACAAGTTTTGTTTCAAAGTTTGTCATGCTTTTGTTCCTTTTATGTTGATGAATCTTAGGAAAAGTGCATCAATCTAAGCCATGTACAACCATGGAAGTTGCATAAGCTAGAGCCTGATAGAGAGGACAATAATACAGTAGTTGTGGAGCAGGAGGACATTATCTACTCGGAGCAACATGACCAATTAGCTGATATATTGGAGGTTGGAGACCACTTGGCAGTGCTAAAGTCTCCTATGAACAAAGACAATGAGGATTACTACATTGTGCTATGCAAGCAAGGCAAGACAGTCCTCTCAGAGCAAGTGAAGAATGGTTAGGGTAATGTTTTTCAACATTGGAGATGTAGTGGTGCATGGTATCTATTATGCTAAATTGCCACAATGTAAAAATAGTTATGCCTTACTAAGGTAAGCACCTACAGCTATGTTGCATGCTGATGCAATACTTACAAAATAAAGTTCCCAATGTTACAAGCAAAGCACAAGGTCAAAGGGTACACAACACTTTATCATGTCCCTTAAAAGGTGCATGAACACATCCTAAGTAATGTCTCACTCCTTAATGCTGAGAAGAAGGTCGATTGCGGGACAAGATTGGCAAGCTGGTTGCCTACATGGTTGACCTGCTTAACCACATCAAAGAGCTTAGGAATAGCGAGTAGCGGTTTTCCTGCATGAGAGTGAACTAGGACACATTGATCCCTTGTAATAATGGTCTTGTGTACTATTTCAACCTGTTTTGCTAAAATCATATTCTTCTCTGTGTTTTAAAAAATGTCTAAATCTTAAATATGGGACCAAAATATTTCTTTGCTATTAATTAATTAGTTGAGAGAAAAGGGTTTAGGGTTTAGTTTGACGTGTGGTAGTGAGTGAATTTTCTCGAAGGCCTTCTCTCCTATAAAGGAATGCAATGTCATCTCTACAGCCTCACTATTTCACTTGCCTCTCTATGGCCTCACTATGGCCTTCTCTATAGCCTCACTACTATAGCCTTCTCTCCTATAAAGGAATGCAATTTCATCTCTACAGCCTCACTATTTCACTTGCCTCTCTATGGCCTCACTACGGCCTTCTCTATAGCCTCACTACTATAGCCTCATTGTTTCAAATTAATCTTCAATATGCCTAAATACAAATATAAGGAGTGCTTGAGGGGGACCTACGAGTGACGACTGTATGGACCACCATAGCACAACCTCAGGGGATGAAGTGGATTATGATGACCTGTACTCACCAATGTCCCAGGATGAGGATGAGGAGACCTTGAACCCCTCAGAGGAGGAGGAACGTGAGGAGAACAAGAAAGAGGAGGAGTGGGCTGAAGAGGAGAACGAGGAAGAGGAGGAACAGGAGGAGAACGAAGAAGAGGAGTGGGCAGAAGAGAACAAGGAAGAGGAAGAGGCATTAACATATAGTGGGGATTATGAAAATGACGATTTGGATGGTGCTGTGAAGAAGGATGGTGCTGGGAAGAAGGTTGAGGATGAGGACAACTCTACTGATGAAGAGTGTGCTAAATAGATGCCATTCCCTTTCTGACTGTGATTTTGATTTTACTAAGCTGACCCTTTCTGGCTATGTAATTTGGGCTATGATCAAGTTTTGGCAGTAATCTAGTGGTTTGTTATTTCCACATTGTGGTAATTGCTGACAATTAGTTACTTTTCCCTTTCTCATCTCCATACAAATTGCAGACTATGCTAGTACTATGTTACTATTGTTAGATCTTTGCTTAACTATGTTAGAACTATGTTACTATTATGTTAGTATTGTCTTAGTACTATTTTGGCAGTAATCTAGTGTTTTGTTATTTCCACATTATGGTAATTGCTGACAATTAGTTACTTTTCCCTTTCTCATCTCCATACAAATTACAGACTATGCTAGTACTATGTTACTATTGTTAGATCTTTGCTTAGCTATGTTAGTACTATGTTACTATTGTTAGATCTTTGCTTAGCTATGTTAGTACTATGTTACTATTATGTTAGTACCGTCTTAGTACTATTTTAGTCTCATCATGTTAGTAGTATGCCATTATAGTGTTAGTCTTATGTTAGTACTATTTTAGTCTTTAATCAACAACAATACTTAGAGCAATTAATTATTATCCTAGTTTATTAATTGTGCTATCTCTGGACAGTACTGACTTAGTACTATGTTAGATATATGCTAGTACTATTGTGTTAGTACTATCATAGTTTTAGTCTCATGTTAGTATTGTGCCATTACAGTGTTAGTCTTATGTTAGTACTGTGTTAGTCTTTAATCAACAAGTTTTTTTTTTTTGTAAAATATAACTTGAATTATAAAAGACAATTTACAGAGATGTTTAAAAAGTTACAAAAAAGATCCAAGACTATCAGATGAAAAACCAAAGGCTAATATAACAAGTTAAAAAGAACCTTAATTACTAGGGAGCTCATACAAAAGGTGGTTTTGAGAGAAAAAACATGTATTGTTATGTACAGATTGTCGCATTGAGTTTGACCCAATCACATAACCCTATCACCAATTTGCATATGCATGAAAGGGGTTTTTTTCAATAATGGCTGTAGCCAGATCGGGTGGCAACATCCGAATTCTGACTTGAGTGGCAGTCCAGCTTGTTGGTAATGGATGAGCTCCAATGAACTTCATGGCAGACTCGATGTTTTCCACCTCGGCATATTCAGCCTCAATTACCTTTAGCAGCTCATGGAGGGGGTTTGTATTCCACTGCCTTGCCCCACAACTCAAATATATGTCCTTCATAAGGAAATTTATATGAGAACTCTGAGACAGTGCCCTTAAATCTATATAGCCTCCACAAGTAAGGCAAGAGCACCTCGAGCAACTCTTCATCCTTGGCATCACCTTCATATGTTGAGACACAAGTTGTCCCTGTTGGATTCAAACATCCCTTATCTGGCGGCGTGTCGTCGATGAGCAGGGCATGCATGGGGTCCAATTGTATGCCCCTATTGAGCCCCTATTGAGAAGCAAGTTGAATGGCTTTAGGAATAGGATATCCTTAGTCTGCTTGGGATGGTATATGTCTGGTTGCTGCACACACTCGTCTTGTGAGAAGTGGAATTTGAATTTGAAGTCTGAACACATGGCAGCTAGCTCTTTCTCTATCAAATTGGCAAGGAACTGACTCAATCTAGGCCTTAGCGACACCACGTGCTTGCTCTCTGTGAAGCTAAAGTTTTGCTGCAGCATGGGGTGGAGCTTGTTGGCACCATCTTTTGACCATGACTCCGTTAACATAAAAAATAAGCAGACGTTTTGGAGGAATTGCTATTGTGCATTCACCTAACATACAAAAGAGGTACTTTTCAAAAACTTGAATTACTCAGACAAATGACAAGGTACTAAAATAATGAACTGAAGACCAACTTTTTAAAAAAATACACAACAAATTGATGCAATCTGCTCAAGATAGAAACAAAAAGTGTATTTCAAAACTTGCAACACATTCCCAAAAAAAGGCAAAACAAAGGGGCAATACAACAGTATGCTCATTTTGAGCCGGATCTAGTTTTGGGCAAGTGTACAGGGTCACAACCCTTATGGGCAGGAAGGCTA
Source organism: Cibotium barometz (assembly GCF_041138505.1). Taxonomy (NCBI): domain Eukaryota; kingdom Viridiplantae; phylum Streptophyta; class Polypodiopsida; order Cyatheales; family Cibotiaceae; genus Cibotium; species Cibotium barometz. Next base: position 13,938,924 of record NC_141047.1, on the reverse strand, counting down.
CAAGCTTTCCTCTTCTTAAACTCCGCAGGGACTAAGCAAGATAGTTTCAGATTGTCACCATCAATGTCAGACATAGCCTCCTCATGCTCTTGGGCAATGACCTTGGTGGATGTACCACCCTCCTCATGGTCCTGGTGGGGAAGTGGCCTCCTCTAGCTCCTGGGGGCAATGGCCTTGGTGGATGTAGCAGCCTCCTCATGCTCCTGGGCTTTGGCCTTGGTGGATGTAGTAACCTCCTCATGCTCCTGTGCTTTGGCCTTGGTGGATGTAGCAACCTCCTCATGCTCCTGGGCTTTGGCCTTGGTGGATGTAGCAACCTCCTCATGCTCCTAGGCAATGTCCTTGCTGGATGTGCCACCCTCAAGGTCTTTGGCACCACTATCCTTCTTTGGCATGCTCTCATCTCACTAGCTTTACTCTCTTCTTCTCCCCCAACCATTCCCTTTTTCTCAACTTCAATGCTGGCTTTCTCTTCCAGGTTCAGCTTCTCGGCATCTTCAGAATCTAATGTGATCACCTCAACTTTTTTCTCATCATGTGGATCACCCACAACATAGCCCCATCACAATTAGATGAGAGCTAAAAATGTGACATATCAAAAATCAACACATAAAGACTAGCAAGTAATAGCTATGACTATAAAGGAGACCAACCTTCAAGATTGTAACAACAATATAATATGTAAACCAATTGTGCCATACCTTGCTTGTAGATGCGCTTTTTACCTTTGTATAACACCCATTGTGCATTTATTTTTTTAGAAATGGAATTCCCTTGCGCTCGAGACACGCCCTCCACAATGGCAATGTGGACCTGAGTCACAAATTAAAATGTATTATGTAAACCAACATGCCAATTAAAATGCATTATGTAAACTAGCATGCTAATTAAACCTGTATTATCTAAACCAACATGCCAATTAAAATGTATTATCTAAAGTGCCTACCTTCACAATCTACTACCCCTTCTGGAAGAGGAGCTCCATCACTTGAATCCTCGTTTGGGCAGCCTTGAATATTTTGCTCAGAGCTTAGAAGCTCTTTTTGGTGGAGGGCTTTCCTTTTGCATTCATCTTCATTGTATGAGTCTCTTGCATCCTTCATGGATTCCAAGTGTAGGTTGCTTTGACCTCCTTTCTCCTCCTCCCCACCATCTAGGTGGCTGGCATCAAAGGTATTAAGAGACTAAGGTTGAGTAGAAGGGTGAGAGAAGGGTGTGAGTGTGAAAGGACTTGAGGTCCACTTGTTCACCTATTTAAAGGTGAGGCCATGAGGCATTTTGCATGAGAGCAAAGCCTAGTTGTATGCATAAGCAACTTAATAAGCAAGAGTTCTTTCTTGTATTTTTTGAGTCTCTCCTCTCCACACACTTGATCTATCATGAGCACCACGTTTCTTATCATGGTATCTAGAGCTTAGGTGAGTTCAAACTTTGTGGTGTAGAGAATAGGTCAAAAATATCCATTTTTCCCTCATTTTTCTTGTGTGGAGCTCAACCCTCTCATGGTTGAGGCCTTCCAGCAGCCGGTAGAGGCAATATCTCTCAAGATTCTAACTAGGGAAGTGTAGTAGACTCGTAGGCGCATCAGGTCGTACGGCTGATTGATGAAATAGGCGCTTCCACACGGCGGCATTCCTCCTGCAGCAGCCCGGCGCAGTTTTGAGCTGCAGCACTGGTTAGGGCTTTGATATCCTACTAAGTGAAGAGTCTACAGCTCATGTTTGAGCTCCGATGGCGGCCTGAAGCGACGGCTACAGTCAAAATAATCCAGTCGTCTCTGTTTTTTCATCACAAGCTTTCCATTAAAGCTTGATTTTTGGGTTTTTGCTCTCTCTAATCATCTCTCCCTTCCACTAATCACTCAAGTGTGAGAGTGCATTAGTATTGCTGGTCCTAATCTTGATTTTGAAGTGTTTTTCATCTACATGAGGTAGCCATAAACCTCATACCCGTCAAGCTTCAACACCGACATCAAGTTTTAAGCTTTCAAAGTGATTAAAGTGTGCTTCTAAGCACTAATTGTGTTGTTTAACACTAATCACTCTATTAATCCAGCAAAGGGAGGTTATCTTAAAGTGTTTTAAAACACTCATAGTGTTATTAAACACTAATGGTGAGTTAATCACCAAAATAAGTGTCATTTGACACTAAAAATGTGCTTTTTAGCACTAATTGTGTTTTATACACACAAATGGTGATATTAATCATCAACTAAAGTGTTGCTAAACACTAAGGTGGTCTTAATCATCAAAGGAGGAGGTCATCTACATTACGGAGGCTCTTCTTCATCAACATGGAGGCCGGGCACACACCATAAGTGCTACATTTCAAGTCTTCATCATCAACCGCTTCTTCCAAAGAGGAATAGTTCAACCATGAACCAATTATCTTCATCTCATGAGCTAAAGAGGTTGAAGAATTCTGGTTTTTTCATCATCAAACTCAGATTTTTGATGGCTTTTAAACTTGAACACATGTACACTAAGTGTTCATTTACAATGTTTATGTGTATTACCCTTGAGGCCCTTGTTTGTAAGAGGCATAGGCATGCCATAAGCCATATGTTCTCGTTTCCCAAGCCCAAGGCACTTCATTCCGCTGCATATTCTGATTTTTCATCGTATAAGATGAGTTGTAAGGTTGAGCATAGCATCCCTAAGTGCTCTACCTTGTTGGTTGTCATGATTTTAAGCATTTTTTGGCATTACTTTTGTAAGAGGCATTGGCAACATTATGAGCCATGTCCTCTCCTTCTTGAGCCAAAGATGATAAACCTTATTTGTTTGAGTATTTACCTCAACCAATTACTCATTAAGCTTGAATCTTCAAACCCTAATGGGTATCTTGTAACTAACATGCATAAAAGCTATTGTAATTGTGGAGTAGACACTGTCCTTGACCAATGCATAAGGCAAGTGGTAAGACCCTCCCTTTCCCTTCCCCATTTAAATCTACCTCATCACTCATGGAGGAGATATGGTATTCAAGGAAGCATAAAGCATGTTGAAGGACCATCTAAAAGCAAACCATTTAAGCAAGGGTGGCAGCCTTATCATGATCATTATGTGAGAATGGTCAAGATGGAAAGCATATGGTGGAAGCAATGGCATGTATGTCTCAATCATGTCATCTACAAGAAGCCAAGCAAACACAAAGAGTGGGGTGCACCATCATTGAGGTGTACATCTTCATCGACAACAAATTAAAGACTTAGATGGCATCAATGTAATAGCCTCTAAGGCTCTAGGAACACTTTTGTAAATCCTAGATAACCACACCTATATTCAAGCCTTGTATGCCTAATGTTATAAAGGCATCTTATGTCCAATACCACCTATTCCATCCTTCCATAGTTGGTATTGAGGGGGGGTATTAAGAGACTAAGGTTGAGTAGAAGGGTGAGAGAAGGGTGTGAGTGTGAAAGGACTTGAGGTCCACTTGTTCACCTATTTAAAGGTGAGGCCATGAGGCATTTTGCATGAGAGCAAAGCCTAGTTGTATGCATAAGCAACTTAATAAGCAAGAGTTCTTTCTTGTATTTTTTGAGTCTCTCCTCTCCACACACTTGATCTATCATGAGCACCACGTTTCTTATCAAAAGGCAGGTGGCACCATATGAATTGGCTTCTCCCTCATGATGGCTTCAATATGCCAGATGGGCTTTGTGCGTCTTGCCACATTAAGCAGCTTGCCAGATGAGCCTTGTGCTGACCCATGCACACCTATACTAGCATCTCCCTCATGCTGCTTTGTACGAATGCTTCCGGGCGTTTTATATTCAGCACGTTCAGAAGTGGATGTTGCACCTGCAAGTAGTACAAACACAACAATGTGCTAGTACTAAACTAGCTCTTCAGGACAAGCTAAAAAATATAGTTCTAACAAAGTACTAATATAGTACTAATAACAACCACATATAGTACTAATATAAGATAGTAATAAGTAAGCACTATGTTAGTACTGAATAGTACTAACATAGTGCTTACTTTGTGAGTACTAATTACTAACACAACTACCAATTAACATTGTGCACAACCCTTTACTAGATACTACACAAAATAGTACTAAATATTACTAAGACAGTGGCAGCATAGTACTAAAGAATAAAAATTTGTATAGTACTCAAGAGTAAAAGTTTGTATAGTACTAACCTCTATTGCTATGCTAATTTAAAAGCAAATACTACTAGCATACTAGTACTAAAGAGTCCTTAGACAGTGGTAGTATAGTACTAAAGTATTGACATGTATAGTACTAAATGCAAAGAGTACTAAAAGTATATGAAACTCTACTAAGAGAGTTACCATATTAGTAAATTAGTATTTTAAATAGTACTAAAGAGTACTAAAACTATAATGAAATACTAGTATATTAAATTGGACCTCTGAATTTTAACAGAGTACTAAAATATATCTAAGATGCTACCTAAGGAGTACTAAATAGTTCTAGAAAGCAGTTTGTAGTAGTACTAATAGGAACAACAAAGTACTAAATAGTAAGTAGTACTAATCACTTATGAAAATGTACCAAAAGAGTTACTAAATATTACTACACAGTACTAAATTATACTGAGATAGAAGTATATTAAATTGAACCTCTGAGTTTTAAGATAACACATACCTGTAGGGGGTCTAAAACCCATTGCAGCCATCTAGTCACTGGATATGCTTTCGTTGCATGATTGAGCCACTGTGTGGATTTGGAGAAGTGATGTGATGGGCACAACATATCGTGTAGCCTACAAATACCATCTCTCCTCCTGTGAGGGTCGGCTATCTCAAAGAAGTCTCTAGTAACTATGTCACCGGCCTGAGTCTAGAATGAGGCCGTGGCATTGTATCTATACACCACCCTCCTCTCCTCAATGGACCAAATCTTCGTGCGAGCAGCTGCGATCTGACTCTCAATCCACAAGCTGTGCTGAGAGCTCTCGTGAAGATGATGTAAAGAGGCTAGGCCCCTCCTCAGACTCCTCTCTTGCTCCCGAAATCCCTCCAATCTCCTTTAGGCTGCCTCTTGTAAGAAAATACTGACCTCCCTAAGGCCCTCATCCAAAGTGCACACAGCAGATCCTAAGGAAAAGTCTAGACCCGCCCATATCTACTCAATCCAGCTACAAATCTCGGGGTCCTGAATGAGGCTGTCTGGACTCCTGGAGCTCGCATCTCTGTCATGCCTCCATAGGTCCTCTAGGGATAGAATAACTGGGACATGATCTAAAAATGTATTGCCTACTGCCAGAATACCAACCATGCCTCCACGGCTGCAAGCCCGCTCGTCAACATAAAACCTGTCTAGCCGAGAGAGGGGGCCAGTGCTCCTCCTATCCGATCGAGAAAAGCTAAGACTCCCAAGGCTGCGCCCAAACTCTGGAAGATGCCAAGGGTCCTGTCCCCTAAGAATCAGTATCATCTCCTCCCATGTAGAATACTCCACCCCTCAGACAGTGGTCGTGCCACCTCCAAGTTTTCCTTTGCTACCTCTATCATGTTGAAATCACCGCCCATGCACCAAAAGCAGCCTGGGGAAGGGCCTATCGGATGGTGCTCCAAAAGATAGCTATACTTGCAGCCGCATTCGGGGCATAAATGTTGAGGAAGCCAATGCTATCCTCTCCAATGAAAATGGTAACCCACTGAGCACGTCCTGGAACTATGACTCCTAATCTTGTCATAGACCGCAAAAGTTGCTCATCACTGACAGAGAGACACACTCTTCCCTGCTTCCCTGAAGGGCCGAAGGATGGAGACCAAAAAGTTTGACTCCTGTATGGTATAATCTTCCCACAAGCGGTGGGTACGCCCCTCAGTAAGATGGTGCTCTTGAAGGAAAATAATGTCAATAGATCCCCCCACCATAGCTCAATGCAACTCTCCTCTAGGGATGCCTCATCTGTGAAAGCACTGAGGCCCCCCTAAGCCCTGAATGTTCCATGAGACAATCCTCATGTCAATCTCGGTGTGAGGTGTAACTACCTGAATTGCCCTCCACTTGAAGAGTCTTAGACGTGGGCTTAGACAGGGAATAGTCACAATCTGTCTTGGTGCAGAGTCATGCCAAGTGGGTGTGGATCTTGCCCTCCATGTACTGCCACTTTGCCCGAGCGCGAGAGTATGCATACTCCGTGCTCCATCGATCACAATGAAGGTATCTATAAGAAGGGGAGACATGTATCACATCACATTCATCCACATCACATCTCATCACATCCATTTACATCTATTCAGATCCTCATCACATCACATCACATCCATCCTCATCCATTCACATCTACCCATATCCACATCACATCACATCACATCCATTCACATCACATCTCATCCATTCACATCTACCCCGATCCACATCACATCACATCACATCCATTCACATCTACCTAGATCCATATCACATCACAGCACATCCATCCACATCACATCACATCACATCCATTCACATCACTTCTCATCCATTCACATCTACCTAGATCCACATCACATCACATCACATCTATCCACATCATATCTCATCCATTCACATCCATCCACATCTCATCATATCCATTCACATCTACCCATCTCCACATCACATCACATCACATCTCATTCATTCACATCTACCCAGATCCACATCACATCACATCACATCCATTCACATCACATCACATCCATTCACATCTCATCTCATCCATTCACATCCATCCACATCTCATCACATCCATTTACATCATATATGTCTATCTACATTCATTGAGATCCACATCACATCTTATCACATCCATCCACATCGCATCTCATCCACATATCATCATATCACATTCACATCCATTTACACCATATCACATCTATTCACATCTCGTCACATCCATTCATATATCATCACATCCACTCACATCTCACACCCATTCACATCTCATCACATCCATTCACATATCCTCACATCTCATTCTCATTCATTTACATCACATCACATTCACATCTACCCAGATCCACATTACATCCATTCACATCACATCTCATCCATTCACATCTACCTCGATCCACATCATATCACATCACATCCATTTACATCACATCTCATCCATTCACATTTATTTAGATCCACATCACATCACATCACATCTATCCACATCATATCTCATCCATTCACATCCATCCATTTCTCATCCATTCACATCCATCCATATCTCATCACATCCATTTACATCACATCTGTCTATCTACATTCATTCAAATCCACATCACATCTTATCACATCCATTCACATCTCATCACATCCATCCACATCTCATCACATCCATTCACATCCATCCACATCTCATCACATCCATCCACATCTCATCACATCCATTTACATCACATCTGTCCATCTACATTCATTCAGATCCACATCACATCTTATCACATCCATCCACATCGCATCTCATCCACATACCATCATATCACGTTCACATCCATTTACACCATATCACATCCATTCACATCTCGTCACATCCATTCACATCTCATCACATCCATTCACATATCATCACATCCACTCACATCTCATCACACCCATTCACATCCACCTAGATCCACATCACATCTCATCCATTCACATCTACCTAGATCCACATCACATCACATCACATCCATTCACATCTCATCACATCCATTCACATATCATCACATCTCATTCTCATCCATTTACATCACATCATATCCATTCACATCTCATCACATCCATTCACATATCATCACATCTCATTCTCATTAGGCTAGAAGCAAAGCCTACTTTAATCATATAAATCCACTCTTAATGACACCAATAGCACAAAAAATCACACAAAACAACTCCAATCCTACTCTAGAACACATTTCCTCAATAATCTACCAAAGGTTTACATCCTAAGGGCAAGATAGAATGAGAACAATAGAAGATGTTTTAGTAGAAAAAGAGTTCTACTTCCTTACCTTATCCAAGACTAGTTCAATTCTTGGCATTGGTGCTATTGGCAAGAACCTTCTTCTTGCTCTCTAGCGAGAAAGGAACCATAGTGCTAGTGGGTAGACCACTTGTCTTGGATCATAGAAGTCTTCTCCAAGCTCTACAGAGATGCAAATCCACCATGCCTCCCATGAGCGTTGTCACACCACCGCGTTGCACTATGTACTCATCCCTCCTCTCGCCTCACATCACTCACACGGACTCACTAGCATGCATTAGGGAGAGAGATTAGCAAGAGGATTAGCAAGAGCAAGACTCAATTGCACAATGGCAGAGTATGCTGTATTATGAGAGATACACTTATATACATGGCCATAAGTGTTCCACTCATTTAAACTGTGGTTGGTTACGCACTTTAGGCTTATAAGAGCCCTATTACAATGACTACTCTCATAATATATCCATGAAGTACATCACTTGGAACTTCATCCTAACTTGATCTACCACACGTTCTTGAAGCTGGAAGAATCGCCAGAAATACTCTGTCACACCATTACGGGTGCCATCCAGATTTGGACACCATTGCTTTAAATCTTGATTGTATGACCTTTTGGTGTATCTACCTTGACACCTTGATGTAGATGATGGCATCAGCTCTTGTTAGCCCTAGGAATGGGTTAATAAAGTTGTGTTGGGACCTTATCCTGATCTATTTTAGTTAAAAGGAAATGATTCTGAGGTATAGTTGACAGTTTTGGAGTTGTCTAAAAACAACTATCAAAAGACTTGGTTATCTTATAGAGTATTTGTGGCAACAGTCTGACACTGGTGGTCAGGTGATAGTTTCTAAGGATTAGTTTTGGTTGTGTTTAAGTGTTTTGAGGTCCATGTGGTGTTAGCTGACTTAAAAGAGAGATTTTTTATGTCAACCAGGTCAGTTAGGCTCGTTGGGTGGAAAAAGTCCTGTTGGAGGCATCAACAGAGAGCTTGGGAGGTGATAACTCATTAAGATGAGTGATATTTGAGGGTATGTAGGTCAGAGGACATTTTGGGAGATTTTAGATTAACGTAGACTTTGGAAGTAGACAACTCTATGGCAAAATTTTGAGGCAGAAATCTCCAAGAGGAAGGTGAAGAGAAGGTCAGAGGAGGGTTGGCATAGTATAGTCAGGAAGGTCTAGGGAGTGTGTCTATAATTCCACAGGATGCTGGAGGATCGAGGCGGATACTAGAGGATCTATTTTGGACTAGAGTAAGCCATTTGATTTTGAAAGCAGAAGATAGAAAAAATTTGAGTTGTCTATGGTAGCCAAGAGAGTTTATGGTTAGACAAAGGTTAGATGAGGGTAGCTACTTAGTTTTGAGAGGCTTTAGGAGAAGGATTTGAGGTAGTGGACGGTGGAGGACACTTTGGGAATTTGGAGAGCATATTTCTGATAGGATAGAAAGAGAGGACTTCGGAGGTGGAATGTGAGCACTTCTATGTCAGCACAACTAGAGATGAGTTTAGTCAACTAGATGTCAGCTATGGTCAAGAGAGGCTATTAGGTAGTAGATCAAAGTCACTGGAAATAGGAGGTGACCTCCTAAAGGACAACCACCAGGGCCAGCTACTACTGGATTGATTAAGGAGGTTTGGAGGGTATTGAAGTATCCCGTTGGGGTAGTTGATGACCAAGGAATAGTGGCTTGGTGTTTTGGTGCCTTCTATTGTTATTTTTGCTAGGTTGTGGTGCTTGTGATAGACTCCTCTCATGGTGGTGTGCTTCAGATGGAGCTATAGAGGCAGTATCTTCTAAATCCATCATGGTTTTGGTGCCACTGAGGAGGACTTTTAAGGCACCTTTCAGATTGTTGGTGGAAGGTAAGAAGTGTTAGCTGTGGAGATGGCTGCGATGATGCCTTATCCAGTATTTCATGGGCATACTAAAATGAGGATCCAAAGGACTTTTTGGTTGGGATGGAGCTGGTAGCTTTTACATTTGGAAAGGATAGAGATGAGGACAAATTGACATTGTTGTCCATGTTATTGAAAGGGGATGCAAAAAGGTGGTTCCAGACTTGGAGGAGTCAGCCACATCAGGGGTAGGCATATGAGGATGTTAAAGGAGCTCTGGTGCAGCATTTTAAGAAAGGTGGATGCTGTTTGGCAAGATATACAGAAACTGGTGCATAGTTTGTTGGATGTATTTGATTGATTTGTAAACCATTTTGAGGATTTGTGGGCTAGATGGGATGCTATACTTCTTAAAAAGAATATGTTCATTCAATCCCTTCATCCTGACCTAAAGGAGAAGGTTGAGTTAAAAAGACCAAGTACCTTTGATGAAACTTTAAGAATTGCAAGAGAGAAGGAGTGGAAGCTTCAAAAATTGGCTCAGAAGCATGAGGTTCTAGTTGAGAGTAGACCGACTATGATTGGAGAGAGAGGAGGATAGAGGAAGGGAGGACTACTCTAGTTCTAGTGGCGTTCTAGTGGCTGTTGACCAATTAATGCAAGGTATTAATCAGTTAACCTAACAAATGGATGTCTAGTATTATAATTGTATTGAAAGGGGTCATATCTCCCTTTAGTGTCCTTACTCTAGGAGAATGGGAGGAGGTGTATATCCTTTGGCAGCTAGAAGGGAGGAAAGGCCAAATGTCAGAAGGGAAGTGGAGATTCTACACCCACCAAGGACAGGTTCAACCACAAGCAACAAATGGTCCCATACCAGCAGGTGAGGTTAATTTGATTGGAAAGGATGAGGGAGGAAAGGATGAGGAAGTAGATATGTTAGCTAACAAAAGAACCAGGGTGTAGAAGAAGGTGAAAATGAAGCAGGAAAATCTAGAAGTAAGACGAGGAAGTAGATAGAGGACTAGTTTGGAGAGGGTAAGAAAAAGAGCACACCTAGGAGGTGTATAGCAATAGAAGATTTTCCTCTAGGGGTTTAGGTAGAAGAATATGATTTGAAGAAGGATCTCCAACAAAAGGGTCCTACTTTGTCTTGGCCCTAGGTGATACAGATGTGCCCCAAACTCCGAAGAACCCAGAGCAAACTCATTAGTACAAGGATTTCCAAGAAGGCAAAGGCGAAGGAGATGAAATCAAGATAGCTGAATATAGTACATGTTAAAGGAGACAAGGATTATCTGCCTATCTCATAGATGCTCGGATAAACAAGTTTAAGGTTCCTAAAGTGTACATTGATGGTGGTGCCCTGGTTTGTGTAATGACCTAGCAAACTATGGAAGCCTTAAGACTTATGGTGAGTGCACCTTCAGAATTCAAAGCTAGAATGGCCAATAATTCAAAGATCAGATGTCTAGGAGTAGTGAAGAGACATCATGTGACTATTCTTAGGCTGGAAGCTAAGATGGATGTTGATGTCATGCCAAAAACGACAAAAGCTTACCCTTTGATTTTGGGGAGACCATGGTTGATAGCAATGAGAGAAGGGAAAGATTGGTGGAGAGGACACCTGATTTTGGGTCTGGATCAGTCTGCTAGCAAGAAAGTCAGATATGACATGGCCAAGGGGAGAGATATGATACCCCCAGAGAATACTTCAAAGAATGAAGATGAGGCTATAGAAACCAGTTCTTGAGAGGATTCTGAAATAGAGGACTCTAAGACAGAAGATGATAGATCAAAGGATGATGAGGGGGAAGTTCCATTGCTGGAACCAGATATTGACCTCATGCACATGCCTTTACAGTTGCGTACAGAAGAAGGGGAAAAGGTAGCAGCTAAAGTTGAGGAGAAGTCCGCTAAGGAATAAGTTTTGCAAAAAATGGTTGCTAAAACTAGCAGTGGTTGAGAGGAAAGAGTATCTGACAATGTTGCAACAATTTCCCTATCTTTGTATTTCTTCCTATACTCAAGTTAAGGGGGTGTGAGCTGTGTAACATGAGATACAATTGAAGCCTAAAGCTAACCTAGTGGTGCAAAGACTGTGAATTTTGGGGGTAGTGCAGTAGCAGGTATTGAGAAAAGAGATGAGTAAGTTGTTGAAAGATGGCTTCATCTTTCCAGTTGACAACTCTGAGTGGACTTCTCCAGTTGTGATTACTCCTACTACGAGTAATAGAAAGTGGAGATTCTATGTAGACTTTCAGCCTTTAAATGTTGTAACCAAGAGGGACCATTACCCATTGTCTTTTCAAGATGATAGTGTAGCTGGTCACATGAAAGGTACAGTGTATGTGATGGATATTCTAGTTACTTCCATATTTCTATTGCCGTGGAGGATCAGAAGAAAACTACTTTCATTACACCATGGGGGTGCTTTGCATTAAGGGTGATGCCCTTTGGGCTTACAAATGCAATTGCTACTTTCCAAAGATTTATGAACTTTGTGTTTGAGCCCTTATGGGGCCCTTCATTAGAGTGTTCATAGATGATTTCTGTGTCTATAGTGGAAGATTAGTTCACTATGAGAAACTGAGGATGGAATTGAAAAGGCTCGATGAACTGGGTGGATATTTGAACCCTGAAAAGTGTAACTTAGCTTAGGCCAAGGTAACCCCACTTGGAAATGTGGTTTTTGAGAATGTAATTGAGGTAGATCTTGCAAAAGTGGAAGCTTTGCTACTATTAGAGGCACCTCAAAATGTGAAGCATCTATTGACATTCACATAAGGTAAGATACCTGGCTAGATTCATTTATCTTTTGTCTCATGCTTTATACCCATTGCAACAAGCATCCCAAAGGGATCCCTTTGTAAGGAAATCCAAGGAAGAGGAAGCCTTTCCATAGGTTAAGAAAATTTTAAGTACTCTACCAATTTTTATGCCCCCAGACTAGAGTAAGGAATTATTTATAAATCCTAGAGTAAGGAATTCTTTATAAATCCTAGTGTGGGAGAAGATGTTATAGGTACAGTACTGTTACGGCAAGGAAGGGAGCATTTCTATATGAGACCTATATTATTTTGTTAGCAGAACAAAGATAGTTAGAGAAAGGACTTATTCTGAGGCAGAGCTTGTAATGATAGGTGTGGTGTTTAAATTAAGAAAATTGAGGTCTTACGCACTTCCTAAGCCTTTCACTATACTAACACATTACTCTTTACTTCCCCATTTGATTCAATCTGACCTTCCATCAAAGAGATTGTCTAAATGGCTAGTTGAGTTGCAAGAGTTCCAATTCACTTGCATCATGGAGAAAAGTACAAGGGCTACATTGGTAGATATTTTCACATATAGAAAGAATCCTGTGGTATTGAGGGAAGAGACAGTGAGATGAAGAAGAAGGTACCCAGGTGGAAAGACCTTGAAGCACATCTATCTAATGCTTTTACTCTGTTTTTTGATGGAGCCTTTAAGAGAAGCTCAGGGGTAGCTACTAGAGGCATTGTTTTATTGAATCCATAAGGTACAGTAGTATATCAAGAAGGTAAATAGTTGCAAGTGCAGACCGTCAATGAAGCTGAGTATGCCACTTTAGAATATGGACTCCAATAGTGTCTTAAGAGAGGGATTAGTAGACTTAACATCAAGGGAGACAATTTTTTGGTTATTAGACAACTATAGGGAGTTGTAAACCTACACTTTATGTTCAACATCTCTGTGAGGTTCATCAAATCAGCTCTAAAATCCTTCCCTTGATCAGAAACCAGCTCCAATAAAGGAACCCCAAAATGACAACAAATCATCTCATATATGAACTTACATACCTATTTTGTTGTAGCACTGCTTGTTGCTCTTGCTTCTAGCCATCTAGTCAAATAGTCTACTGTAGTGATAGTAAAAAGTTTTTGATTTCTTGTACCTGGAAGAGGGCCTATCACATCCACACCCCACTTTTCAAAAGCTCCATAGCTTAAAATATGATGCATAGGTTCCAGAAGGAACACCTTCTTTTGAAAAGCTTGGCATTCATGACAGCTCCTACACCAATGAATAATATCCCTATTCATGCTTGGCCACATAAGCTCAGTTGCCAAAATCTTTCTCTTTGTAATTTCAACTCCATAATGACCTTCGCATCCCTCCTCATGGCAAGCGTTCAAGCATTCCTGAATTTCACCACCATGACACAAAACTCTATGCAAAATGCCATCAATCCCCTTGTGATAAAGACAATCACCAATCAAGACATACCTCATTGCTCTTTTGACAACAGCTTTTCTTTCCGAGACCTTTGAAGTCTTCCTTGCAAAACCTATAAGAAGTACATACTCCTCTTCATCATGAAGAGACTCTCTACCTTGATACAAAGGCTCTTGAGTCTTCATAGCATGCACATCTTTGATGAATACTTGTTTTACCAACTCATGTGCTCTCTTGTTTTCATCCCTATATCTATGCCATATTTTGAAGCTTGAAAACTATTAAAAAGCCTCCTTACCTTGAAGAACCAGCCCTTCATCTCATCCTTGCTAACCTTTCAAGTGCCCTGTACTTGCCTTATAACAAGCATAGCATCACCCTTTACAATCAGCCTCCAAACTCCTCTTCTTTTACATTCGTCAAGACCCAACCATAGGGTGAAATATTTGGCCTCATTTTGTTACTCTTCACCACTATCTCTTAGCATCCATACCCAAGCTCTTTTCCTTTCTTATCCCTCCACAAAAACAAAACCAGCTCTTCCTTTGCCAATACTCGTCTTGAAAGCTCCATCAAAAAACAAAATACCATCTATGTCCTGTAACTCTTCATGCATTGAAGAATTGGGAACAATCTGCTTCTCAACATCCTTTATAGGCTTGGACTTTATCTGCATCTCCTTATAGGTGAGCATATCAGCCATATGTTCCCTCACACTATCCTCCTTGATGAAGCTCATTTCAAATTCTTGAAGAGACATAACCCATTTTTGCACCTTGGGATTGTCACTTGGATATCTCAGCACATGAGGCAACAAGCTACAAGAGGTAAGTACCACAAAAGGGCTATAAATCAAATACAATTTCAGCCTCTTAGTAGCATAAACAAGAGTCCAAATCAACAACTCAATCTCATGCCATGACCTCTCCACTTCACCCATCGTTTTGCTAATGTAGTAGACAGGCCTTATGTATGACTGTTTCCTCCCCTTCTGCATAAGCACCGCTCCTACTGCATGCTTCCCAACACTGAGACTTAAGTAGAATACCTGGTTCCAATCTAGGGGCATCATGATAGGAAGAGTGGAAATCATATTCTTGATGTTCTTAAAAGAATCCTCTTCCAGTTGAGTCCACATGAATGGATCCTGTTGACTAGCTTTTTACAAAGGATAAACATGCTCTACTAGCATACAAAAAGACCTTAATATATACCTGAGATTTTGAACAAAACTCACGAGATCCTTTGTTGATTTTGGGCTATCCATCAGCAATAAACTCTCCACCTTTGCAGGATCTAGAGCTATGCCATTCACACTAATCTCATGTCTCAAGAGTATTACCCTTGCTCTTGCTAGTTTGCATTTGGCTGGATTAAGTTGAGCTCCATCATCAAGCTTCTTGAAGAACATGTCCAACCTTTCTATATGTATCCCCCTGTCACTATAAACACAAAAATCATCCATGAATATTCTAACAAAAGACCCAAGATAAGGGCCAAGAACCTTGTCAAACCCGACTATGAAAAGTAGCATATGCATTAAGAAGCCCAAAATGCATAGCCCTGTAACAAAACACCCCCAAATATGGTCTTTTTTGATCCACTAGGGCTATTTTGATATGAAAATGGCCACTAAAACCATCACATACCGACGAATACCTCTCATGTCCTGCAATTTGGTCTAGTATGTCATCCTGAAAAGGGAGAGGATAGTGATGTCTTTTTTTGTAGCTACATTAAGAGGTTTGTAATCCACACAAACCCTCCATTTATTACCCTTCTTAGGCACAATTAGCACTAGAGAAATCCACTCTACATCATCAACATGATATATAAAACCATCCTGTAATAGCTTGGTGATTTCTACCTCCAAAACTTGTCTCTGAATAGTTCCTAGTCTTTGTAGTTTTTGAGCCACCGGTTTTACCCCTTCCTTTAGCTTTATCTCATGAACCACGCTTTATATTCCTCTCATTTGTGTGTAATATTTAGCAAAACGCTTTGGGTACCTGTCAAACAAAGCTCCATATTGTTCTTTCTCCTCACTAGCTAGCATCTGCATCAACTCAACTTTCAGTAGTGAGATCACTAGCTAGCATCTGCATCAACAAAGCTCCATATTGTTCTTTCTCCTCACTAGTGAGATCACTAGCTAGCATCTGCATCAACTCAGCTTTCAGTACATTTGGCTCCACACCACCATGAAGATGAGAATTTTCAGCCACATGACCAGCCACATCACCATCTTTAACTCCACTTATTTGCACTGCACACATGTCCACATCAAGCTCCAATAAGCTTTGGTCAAATTCCATGTCATCATCATTGATATCTGAAGACCCTGTAGAATATGAATCATAATGATCAAAAGAGCTTGAATCAACTTGTGTGTCTATTTCTGCCTTTTCTCCCATGTCTAAAATCCTCCCACTCTTCAAATCAAACCTTATCCTATTCTCTTTGGGCTTATCAACAAGTCAATACAACCCTTGTAAAAATCTTGTCTTGATCTCATAGCAATCAACCAAGGCCTTCCTAAAATGATGGGGTATGCCCCAACCCCTGCTGGCATCACATGCATGTCAATCGCCACCTTTTGACCAAGAACATTCAACTCCAAATCCTTAATCACACCAAGACACTTCACCTTTGAGCTATTAGCCATCTTCACATTGAAAATTGATTTCCCCGTGATCTTCAATCCAAGCTCACGCATACTCTCTTCAGTTATGATGCAAACTTGAGCTCCTATAGACCTTGCTCACCTTCCTACCATGAATCCAAACATCAACAATAGGTAATATATCAGACACCTTATTCAATTGAACAACATTAGCGTGAGGCAATTTGAATCTGACTCTCCTAACACTAGCAAGCTTATGCTACTGTCTCCTCATGCTAGAACTCAGCTGTGTAATAATTGAGCATAAGTGATATCAACCTTCTTATTATGCTTCACATCATTCAAAAGGCTATAAGGAGGTTGCCCTATGCACAATAGGAAGTCATCCATACCAATCTTCCTTCTCCTGGCCCTAGTCCTTGCTAGATTCCCCCTCTTCCATAGTCTACTTTCCTTTTTCTTATCTCTTTGTGGCCCTAGTCTCTCTACCTGCATCCTCACCATCCGACCTTTGAACCCTTGACCTTTTTTGTGCAAGTATATCAACCACTTCCTCATCTTCTACAAGTGCCTCAATCATACCCACATTACCTTAAGGAATTCGAGGTTGACCTTGTCCTTGATTGCCATCTCTATTTCCTACATCTCAATTATCCTCGGGTCTCTGTATAATAGGATGCATACCTCCAGGTTCTCTTCGTGGTTGAGGACATTGAGGTGCTATATGGCCTCTCTCTCCACAATTATAACATTGGACATGTTCCAACTTATTGCCTCTCACCTTCTGGCCTTCTCACTTGCTTTGAATAGCCTGCATGGCAAGATTCAAGTTTCTAATATGCTCTGTCAATCTTTGAATTTCTTAATGAAGATCTTCTTGGCCCCTATTTGGTTCAATGGCTCTTGGAGCCTCCACACGAAGCTCTCTTTCCACATGCATGTCCATAAGTAAAGGCTCTATTCCCTATTTCTAAATACAAGAAAATATTATTTTTCCTTGTTTTTTTTCTAGAGAGAAAAAAAATTCTAGAGAGTGGTAATTCAATATTGAGATATTTTTGGATATAAAAATTCTACAAATATCAAAAATATATTTCCCTGAAACAAAAAATCAAAATAAATTCTCCAAGGTGCATTAGGAATCAATTAAAAATGATTTAAAAGACCTTAGCCTAAGGGTCAAGATTTTCAAAAACATTTGGATTATGGTCCAATTAAGGTTCCTACGGGCCAATGGGATTAATCCAAGTGTTGGGATGAGATAAATCCAATGAATAAAAGAAAATACCCAAAAATGAGTAAATGCTCACATAAGATGAAGAGTTGACTGAGTACAAGGTTTATTAGTTAAAAATTATGAGATATTACTAAAAAAATGAGATATTTTGGTGGAATGATGAATTTTTGACAGCTTGGTAGGGAGAGGGGGACCTTTGAGGTAGGCACCTCCTTCACATGTGTGGGAGGGTTTTTAATTCAAAAATATTAAGATATTTTTATCTCTCCTCTCTCCTGAATCAAACTAGATCAAAATAGGAGCTAAACTGGTCCAAATCTTGTCCAAATTCAACCAAACTAAACCTGGAAAATTCTAAAATTTAGTTGGACTCAATTAGTGGCCTCCCTCACCTATAAATAGACCCTCATTCTTTCGTATTACATTAAAATAAGCATATTTTCTATTATTCCTTAAAAATCCTCTACATTTTGGAGAGATTGGAGCTTCTCTCTCTCTTCAACCATCCTTGGAGCTTTCCTCTCAGCACACTAACCAATTGATTGGGTGGGGGCTTCTTCTAAAATAGAAATGCAAGCAAAATCAAGAGGTAAGGTGTAATTTCATGGTTTTTCTTTAATATTCTCAATGTTTTCACTTCTCAACCCCTCTCAAGCTTGAGAAGTTTCAAATGGATTTTTTAAAAATGCAAACTAAGCTTTCTAATGAATTCTAATGATTAATCACAAAAAGTTTACATTTATGCTTAGTTAGGATGCTTTTTATGTGTATCTCTCTCTCCCCAAAAGAATGGTGATTCCTATGACCAATTCTCTATTCAAATGATGCTTTTCATTGATAAATTCTCAATTCAAAGATCAAACTCTATGCTAATTAAGCTAGAGGTTAAAGAAATAGTTTTTTATGCTTTTATACTAATAAAATTATGGTAAAATTATGATTAATTTCATAAATTGGATTTAGGTCCAAATGATAGTTATTCTATCATAATCGTATTACTAAGTCTTATTCTTTTAGAAAATATTAAAAATTATCAGTAATAGTAGCGGAGCTATAATAAAATTTTTAGAAATGAATACATGAATCATTTTTATGCATAATTTGAAAAGAGGACTTCCTACCATATTCTAGGATTAGTCGTCCTATGCAAAAAGAATAATTTTCATCACATCCATGGAAAACTAAATTTTAGTGTTTATGCGCATAAATAGTTAATTAGAGAAAAAGAGAAATTTTTGCTAATTTATTTTTTATGTAAAAAGAATAATTACCATGATAATGGAGATCCATGTAATTAAATGGAAAAAGAGAAAAATTGGTATATTAAAATGATGAATATTTTTATTTAAAATTAAAGAGAAATTTTAGATAAATTATTTTATGCATGAGTAAAATTTAAATGATAAAAGAGAAATTTCCATGACGTTTGGAATTCAATCATTTAAATGAGAAAAGTTGAATTCTTAGTATAATTGAATTAATGTATATTTTTATTTAAAATTAAAGAAGAATTTTAGATAAATTATTTTTATGCATGAGTAAATTTAAATGATAAAAGAGGAATTTCCATGATAATTATTTTTATGCATGAGTAAATTTAAATGATAAAAGAGGAATTCCCATGACAGTTGGAATTCTATCATTTAAATGGTAAAAGTGGAATTCTTGGTATATTTGAAATAATGAATATTTTTATTTAATTTAAAAAGAAATTTTAGATAGACTTATTTTATGATAAAAGAGCAGTTCCCATGATAATTGGAATCCAATCATTAAATGAGAAAAAGAGTAATTTTAAGCTTATTAAAAAAATGGATAATTGTATTTAGTTAAAAGAAGAATTTTTATGGTATTTAAGTAGAGAAAGAATTGAACTAATTTTTGGTAACAAAAGAGAAATTTTCACCATAATTCCACCTAGAGAATTAGAGTTGATAAATTAAATTGGTAGAATAATATCTTTGGATATTTTATGTAGTTAAATCACCAAATTGGTATTTACCCAAAATTAGATTAAATGGAAGAAGAGTAATTTCATTAAAATCCGATATTCTCATATAAAACCATTTCTTAATCTATTATGGTTATAAGAAGAATGAAATTCACAAAATTGGAATTTCCTTATGGTTAGAAGTTCAGTAGATGTTTATCTAAAGAAAATCC
This sequence comes from Cibotium barometz, assembly GCF_041138505.1. Classification (NCBI taxonomy): domain Eukaryota; kingdom Viridiplantae; phylum Streptophyta; class Polypodiopsida; order Cyatheales; family Cibotiaceae; genus Cibotium; species Cibotium barometz. The sequence continues at coordinate 13,918,959 of NC_141047.1, read as the reverse complement.
TTGGAATCAAAGCTAGAACTAAACCAGATGATTTTGGTTAGACCACGACTATGAGAGGGATGGTCAGTGAATCTCTCGATCTGAATCCAATGACCGATTCCAGCTCTTAATACAAAGAATAGATTACCGTCAAATTAACTAGTTTTTCCTTGACCGAAATCACCAAGATGTTTTCATTTAAAGGACTATTTTACGCCAGAATGCTGGAGGAAGCATTTGGCATGTGTTTAAACTAAGAAGAGGCTCATTGTTGTTGCAATAGCTAGCACGGAGTCGTCGAGGGATGTCGCTTGCGCAAAGCCTGCCGAGGTCTTGACCAACCTCGGTACGATTAAAATGTGCACTTCCGGTACGATGGGCGAGGACCGACGAAGCGGTCCCTAAGTGAAGTGCTAGGAAACCTAAGTAGGATCCTAGAGGGTTCTAACCAGGTGATGCACAGGCTCGCGGTTGCTAGGACACCCATGCGTGTATCGAGGAAGATTTGGATGGACTAAGAAGAATAACTTTTGTGAATCAAATTTTGGATATTGGATCTCGTTGGTTGGCCAACTGGTCTTCAACAAATGGAGAGTCCAGATGATATATTTTTTAATACATTGGACTTAGAATTTTGGAGGATGATGATCAGGAATATTATGATTTTCATTGAAGGATTGTTTTAAAGAGAGCCGAATCTGTTATAAATGGCTATTTCATATTGGGTGTGTACGTGGCATGCCTACCTTGATTTTTGCATGAAATGCTAGCTAGGGGGCCTGGGAACTCTTTTCCTCGGTACCTAGGCAAAACACAAAAATAGTTATAAAGGAATCCCACCAATACAGTGGTCAGCGGGTGGTTGGCTAACCCATGGGCCAGGGCTAAATCGAGAGATTCTTGCGATACCATTAAATTACGATCAGTTGCATTAGTTAGATTAAGTCCTAAGAAGACCCTTGTTCTGTGGGAGGGAATCAACGGCTGTGCCTCGTTAAAGGAGGAAAAATGCGGTGATTCTATGGACCAGGTGCAAGTCTCTTTTTTGATCTGACCATGTGATTCTATGGACCAGGTGCAAGTCTCTTTTTTGATCTGACCATGTGACTTCAGGTTTGATCGGATCAGTTTGAATAGTTAAGATTTTGACTCGTTAGATTAATTTCCCCGTTAGATAAATTTCTTAGAGGAATCGCCCGTGCCTTCCGGGTGAGGGAAGTATTTTCAGGTTCATCAATTTTGGAGGAACCGCCGGACTGTTCTCTTGGCCCCGAGTGTGGATCCCTGCCCCGCACGAGAGGCTGACGCTGCTTCTGTCGGCGCCCTCGGAGGGGGCGGGGATCTCACATGCATGATCATGCCACCCTTGTAAACGTGTTCCTCTCTGCTTGTTGGATAATTCTTGCTTCCTTACCTTCTTCCTCCATTGCTCTATAGCCATTCTCACAGCCTCAGCATAGGTATCTGGATCTTTAAGCTCCACTTTTTCTCTGATGCTACCATGGAGAAATCCCACGAACTTGTCTTTAAAAAATCAGGCGGTACTTGATTTTCTCTGATGCTACCATGGAGAAATCCCACAAACTTGTCTTTCTTTAAAAAATCAGGCGGTACTTGATTTTCTCACAAAACCCTTATAATTCTTCTCTGATGCTACCATGGAGAAATCCCACAAACTTGTCTTTCTTTAAAAAATCAGGCGGTACTTGATTTTCTCACAAAACCCTTATAATTCTTCTCTCCAAATCCCTTCAAACCTATTGACAAAGGTTGGAATTTCTTCTTTCTCACCTTGATACAATCTGCTTATCTCTCTCTAAAGATCCTCTGGATTATCAGCCTTTCCATACCTTGTTCTCAATGCTCCTCTCAAAAATCCCCAATTCTCTCTTTCTTCATTCGTAGCAACATCTTCAAACCACTCTTTGGCTCTTCCTTCCAATTATAGACCAACCATTCAAACTTTGTAAGCATCCTCATCCCTGTTATTACTGCTAAGTACTATCACTTCAACTCTTCTCAAAAATTGGTCTATATCTTCACCTTTCTCCCCTTTGAATGGCTCGTATATCCAATTCTTGCCATGAGTCTTGACCTGATCTTTAGATGGATTCAAATCTATTGATCAAAGTCTTGTATAAGAACTCTCTACTCCTCAATGGGGGCACCAAAAAGTGTGACGGTTCTAGGAGATGGCCTCTATAACACCTCTCACAACTTCACAAGAAAAAGAACCAAGAAGCAATATTCACAAAGAACTTCAATCAAATCCTTTAAGAGAAGCTATATATGGATGAATATAAGATAGAAGCAAGTATTATTGAGAGATTGGATACAAAGCTTCATAGTCAAGAATAATACATCAAACAACTACAGATAGATGACTATGTGACATAAGATTATGAGAGAGGGTAGAAAGAAATGTTGAAATTTGAGCATAATGATGAGCTATGGTGGATCAAACACTAGAATCAACATGATTAACAAAGTGATTAGCAAATGATTAAGACGTAATTAGTGAATAATTAGCAAATAGATTAATGTAGGCATGGATACTCAAAAACCAGCAAATTCTCATTAGGGCTATGCCTCAATTTATAGAGTTTACATCAAGCATCAAATCCCATTGATTTCTCCATGATTCACTCCCAGAATATCTCCACCTTTTGCCTGATTCTCTCCACCTCTTCTCTTTTCCCTGAATATCTCCCAGAATATCTCCACACTCCTAAATTCTCTCATGCTACCCTTTATTCTCTCCCAGTAGATTCTTCTCACCTTTTCACAGGTTCTTTCACAATTACATCTCCTCTTTTACAGCCTCTATCCAAGAGCTTGTTCCCACACACACCCTATTCACTTGTATATTTCAACACCTCCCCTCAAGTGAATAATCCTAGTACACCTAGACCCTATACCAAGTTTGCCTCCCCTTACTTGGTAGTCCGCGACCAGTGTCTACTCCTCCCCTCAAGTTATCTCTGCACACCTGGACCCTGTATCAAGTTTCTTTCTTACTTGACAGTCCGCGACCAGTGCCTCAAGTCCCTAAACTCCATAGTCCTTGACACTCTCTCTCTCAATGTGTCCAAGGCTACTATAAGTGCCCGCGACCTTGACTAAAGTGCTCACACATACATCTACCACGTGGCCTACATCATCGGTGGCTCAGAGGTGGTTTTACTTTATTGGGGCAGGTTACATTGGGTTGTGGGGTCTCTCTCTCTTTCTCTCTCAGAGATTTTCACATGGCTCCTCACTCTTTGGAGCCTCACATCTTCTCTTTTCTTCAGTCTTCTTGTCGTGGCAGCATCTCTCCACGCGTCCGTCTCTTCTTTCAGTCTTCTTGGGGCAGCTTCTCTTCTCATGGCAGCTTCTCTTCTCGTGTCCATGTCTTCCTTTAGATCTTCTTCTCGGTGTGGATCCTCTTCTTGGAAAGAGATATTCTTCTTCTTTCATGGCTGGGGCCATGAGCTTGTCCGTCAGGTCATTTTGCTCCATGTGAGCAACATGTTTCAATGTTTTGCTGATAGTTCCTTTGGGCTTTTTATGTTTATTTTGTATCATTATGCAATGCAAACCCAAATTTATGCGGGAGGTCTTACCTCTTGCGAAATTCTCTCGCAACGTCGATTCGTCCGTAACACGCGTTCCAATTGCCATATCAACGATCCACGTGCAAATCATCAACATAAATCAACAAAATAATATTTTTATTAGTAAATATTAAAATTTACTTCAAAAAAAAATACCAAAATTAATATGTGGAGGTAGTTTAAGCTCATACGCAACTGTGCCAATCCGATGTATAACTCGAAATGGACCACAATATTTAGGAGAAAAATTCGAGCATTTTCCTATTGACAAAGTCTAAGAATCTTTAGGAACATTTAAATAAACCAACACTCCTGGTTCAAAAGACCAGATGAGCGCCTCTTATCAGCATAAAATCGTGCTCTATCTGGACAAGGGTAGTGTCTGTTCCCATTTTTACACTGATGCAATGTGCCCAATACATAATGCGTATAGCATTCATTCTCATGCACATTCCAAATGCAACTCTGGCTATGAATAATCTTGAATTTGAGTGAGATTTACAGGCATTAACCAAGGGTTAAATGCAAAATGATGATTTTCACAATTTTATCAGCACAATTTTACTAGAAATTACATTAAATTAAGGGTAATCGATTTGTACGAGATGGTTGGAGTATCAAACCAACTTCGATTTGCAATCTGAAGTTATAGGGATCTGTATCAGATACCTAATGGTTAATTTGAACCCTCAATTGCACCAAAATACAGTGATTAGCACTGATTAATCACACCACTGATTAGCAAATTAATGCTCTATTTTGTGTGCAAAAAACAGAGTATGCGGGGAGTCCAGATCTGGTGCTTTCCACTTCAAATGAGCTCAAATGCTTTCAAAGGCATCAATAGCAATGAGACTAGTAGAGGATTAAGCCAAGAAACACAAGATTTGACCAAATAATGAAAGCTTAATCTCCATTTTACCAAAGTCACCTGCAGATTTGATGAAGAGCTTGGATCTCACTGTAGACTTGATGAAACTCAATTCTGTCTTCACCAGCTTGTAGAGCATGTTTGATTACCCCTTGGTCTGGGAGGAATTAGAAGGATTTGACCTGATGAAGTAGCAATGGCAAAAGTTCCTCAGAAAAACGATGCCCAGAAATCAGCTAAAATCGGTGCATATACGTGGCGGTTTGCAGCGTTTTTTTGATGAGCTTGTAGCCAAAGGAGTTGGCTACCATGTGCTAGAAGCTTGTGCCCTATCTCTATGTGTGCAAGGTGCTAGAGACCCTCCATTGGCTGGGGGTGAAGGGGAGAAGTGAAAACTCACTAAAAATTTGATTTTACTAATCCTAATTAATTAACTAATGGGCTCATAAATCTGATTGATTCTAGGCATGGCTCTGATACCATGTTGAAATTTGAGCATAATGATGAGCTATGGTGGATCAAACACTAGAATCAACATGATTAACAAAGTGATTAGCAAATGTAATTAGTGAATAATTAGCAAATAGATTAATGTAGGCATGGATACTCAAAAACCAACAAATTCTCATTAGGGCTATGCCTCAATTTATAGAGTTTACATCAAGCATCAAATCCCATTGATTTCTCCATGATTCACTCCCAGAATATCTCCACCTTTTGCCTGATTCTCTCCACCTCTTCTCTTTTCCCTGAATATCTCCCAAAATATCTCCACACTCCTAAATTCTCTCATGCTACCCTTTATTCTCTCCCAGTAGATTCTTCTCACCTTTTCACAGGTTCTTTCACAATTACATCTCCTCTTTTACAGTCTCTATCCAAGAGCTTGTTCCCACACACACCCTATTCACTTGTATATTTCAACAAGAAATTCTTTATCTTAGATCAGCTTCAACTAATAATTGATTCTCCACAGACCCAAAAAAACTCTAAAAATTACAGCATCATTGCTCTGAAGAAAGCCCCACCTCTGGAAACTACATCAAAGGGTTCTCCACTCCTCAAGCTCCAACAACGAGACTGTAATAGACCAAATCACCAAACAAAAGCTTGATGCAAAGACTCTTTCCCTTTCCACAAATCCACTCAAATATGTTCTCTTGCAAACCAATACAATCTGGCCAAGGCTATCTCTGAAAATCTACCATCTTCTATGTAGAAAGAGAGTCATAGTTGCTGCAAAAAAAAAACCAAACCTGAACTTAAAAACCTAACTGCACCATCGAGTCCGAAGCGTGCCAAAACCCTAAGATTGACTTTTGGTTCACCTAATTCTGACACCGGGATGAGAAATCTATAAGCAAAACTGTGTTTTCCTGTGATTTCCTGCAGTAGCGGTCCTCTCCTCCTTAACTTCCACGACTTCTTCTCCCATTCTTTCAGCTTTTTTCCTTTAATTTTAGCCCTCTCCTCCTTAACTTCCACGACTTCTTCTCCCCTTCTTTCAGCTTTTTTCCTTTAATTTTAGCCCCTTAAAGTTTTTTCTTTACTTGCTCTCCACTCTTTTACTCTGCATGCTATAAAAACCACACAAAATTGCCTTAAAAACCTGCTAAATACATAAAATAGTAACTACCTACTTTCCAAATATGAAAACTAGAAGCTAGAAAAGGAGGGACGATGGGGGACAAGGAAGAGGGGATGTACTAGTGTTTGACTTTTTCTCCCCACAATTGTTTTCGCTTGATAACAATGTTTAGGTATTTATTATTTGATGAAACAGTCATTTCTACACAATTCTACCAAATTTGTTACATTATTGTATTCATACATGGTACGCATATTTTTGGTGTTGCATCTACATACAAATACTATGGTGTATGTATGGCTATAGATCTACATATACATGGTTTTATGTCACTGCGGATATAGCTGAGGCTACATATGTGTGCAAATAGATGTGTTGTGACTATGGTGTATGTATGGCTATAGATCTACATATGCATGGTTTTATGTCACTGTGCGGATATAGCTGAGGCTACATATGTGTGCAAATAGATGTGTTTGTGACTGTTTCACACATACATACACTCTTAGGTAGGTATGGCACAAAACTTGTGTATGCATGTTCGAATGCTAAATAGGGAAAATTATATAGTCTATGACACTTACGATGGATACTACTGCTGCTGCTTGTCCTCCTCTTGTGGTTCTTGGGCCTACTATTCTTTGGGCCCCACAAGTTCCACAGCAACACACACAGGGCCCGAAGCCTCTCCCGTCATTGAGCTGCTGTGCTATCCAGGTCATCTTCCACCATCAATGATAGCCTACACTATATTTTCTAAACACAATCCACACAGAATTGCTTGATGTTTGCAAAATATATACTAATTTCAAATAAATATATATATTCATGAAAACATAGGTTTGCCTTAGCCGTAAAAATCGATGAAAATATGGTGTATTAATTAATGCCCGCTATGCCAAGGAATTAATTAATATTACCTTAACGACTAAGGTTAAGGGCTCGTCCCTTCTACAGTGAATTGCACCCCCCTCTCTGCCCTTCATACGCACCCCAGCAGAGGATACAAGCATAATTGTTGCAAAAAAATGAGAGACAGAGAATGCTGGATGCTAGGTATATGCGCACAAGAGAGAGAATGAAAGAGATGCATGAAAAAGACACTGTAAGAAATGTGGGGAGGGTGGCAAGGGAACACACAAGATCATGAGGGGAGTAGATGGAGGCTCACCCTCTCGCACACAGGGCTAGGAGGGAGACAAGAAAAAAGGAGAGAAATAAGAGAACATGAAATCCCAAAAAAGAATTAAATTTCAAAAAAAGAAATTAAACGCGGTTGGTGCCATCACGAAATCTCCCCCTCCTAAAAATCCAATCTCTCTTAAGGTCAATAAACCTTAGCCTTTGAAAAACGTTTTGGGTGCATATTGGCACCAAAATGTTTTTCTAGATTTGATTAAATGAAAACAGCACAGACTCCAAAAAAATATGTTGCATAGCCTTTTATATTTAGTAATTGGGGAAAAAAAGTTACCCTCCATTACTTTCTATTTTTGGCCTCATGATTTTCTATATTTTTCTAGGCTTTGTGTGATGGCAACCAAACCAAGCTCTCTCTCTCGACTCATCTCGCAAGCTCTGTGTGGGCATTGCAACCACTCTCTCCCCCTCTTGCTTTGTTGGTGAGCTCTATGTGGAGTCGTGAGCTCTCTCTCCCTCTCTCTCTTTGTTTGCTCACCGCGAGCTCTCTATGGGCATCGTGACCTCTATGTGGATGCATCAGTGGCGTGCTTGCGAGCTCTATGAGTGGAGGGCTGAGAGGAGCCAGGGGTGGTGGCTACATCTTGGCGTTTTGTCAAGGCAAGGTTGGGGGGACAGGGCTTGGGTTGGTTGGCTATGGCAAGCTCAAGGAGGCCAGGAAGAGATGAGCTCAAAAAAGCAAGGAGGAGACGCAAGCTCGAGGAAGGAGGGAAAGAAACCTTAGACGAAGTTGTATCAATTAAATGGCCACTTAATTAATACAACCAAAATAGAGTTGTGAATAAGCACCCCTAACGTTTTAATTCAATTAAATGGCCACTTAATTAATACAACCAAAATAGAGTTGTGAATAAGCACCCCTAACATTTTAATTCAATTAATTAATTAATTGAATTATGATGATTTTTCCTAAAGTTTACTATCCTTTTTCATGCAATTAATCAATGCGTGCCAGTTTAATAACATCACGTGGCAGAAGCGGTAATCTCTATGCATATCCATAACACGTGTTTGTTGCAGATATGCATGGAGATCCCTACTCCTCCTCCATCATGCAATTAATCAATGCGTGCCAGTTTAATAACATCACGTGGCAGAAGCGGCAATCTCTATGCATATCCATAACACGTGTTTGTTGCAGATATGCATGGAGATCCCTACTCCTCCTCCATCATGTTAGTTGCTTCCCTCTTACTGCTTCTCATTTGTCATCTCCATTGTGTGCTTCTCGACATTGCTTCCGTTTGGATGGTCAATTGGCACACAATGGCAGAGTATCTAACGGGGTGTATTGGCAATGGATGTCATGAGAATATATTTTAAGTCCTCTTTAAGAATATTATTTTCCCCTCTTGAGTAATTTGGGGACGCCTAGGTTACTCTTGCGTCATGCCGGCTAGGTTAATATCGTGGGTGACACCACTATAAATATTAATACGTGCGGTATATGACGTATGTTTGGGGCCATCTATGATTATTTCAGTTAGGTTTGTATGGTAGCAGGGTGATTCCTGGGGTACTTACGCCTGGTAGTCTCATGAGTTGGTGATGGTTTGTGCCTGTTTAATATTTGTGGGATTAATTTAATTATTAATTGGGCTTATATTTTCAGGTGATGAAGATTACGAGAATTGATGAATAATGTTGAGGAGAATGTTTCTTATGCGCATCATATTTATTTTTACAAGCGTAGCTTATAACCTTAGTAGTTGATTTTTCCATTTTGATACATTGGCAAAAATACATTTATAATGTTGAATTTATTAAAGCCTAAAGGCTTTACCCTAGCCCCAATTTTTGGGACACTCTATTTTTGTTGTGGAAGAGTGTCGTGCTCTCTAAAAGCAAACTTTGTATATTTTTGGGGGCTATGGCCTATTTTTGGTTGAAAGCTAATAAAAATACTCTTGTGTGGGGGGAAGGCTAGGCACAAGGGGAGGGGAGATTGCACCCAGCATGTTTGTCTTGGAGCTAAGTATTATGTTTTGCTATGTTTTTGTTCAATTTATTTAATTTTGTTGAAACCTGCAAAGCATGTGTTTTCATGGTTGAATTTATGTGTTGAATTTCTCAAGTGTTCCACAAGCTATCTTAGAGAACGATTCCGTTTTCAATGGATGTGCTCTCTACTTCTCCATTGTGTGCTTCTCGATGCTTCTCTCCTCTCAATGATCAGGTGGCGTGCATGCTTCTGCTATGCTTTGTGTGCTCTGTAGGTTCCAGCATTGTGGTTGCTGCTCTGCTAGTCATATGATAGGTGTATTTCCAATTGATGTAATGTGCTTTGTGTGCTCTACAATGTACCTTCATTTGTGTCTTCTCGAAGTGCATGCTCATGCATGTTCGAATCTAGGTATTGTGCAAATTTGTTGTCCTTTGTGGCCCCTGTGGAGTACCTTCATTTCGGTCTCCTGGAACCTAGATGCCCATACATGTTGCAATCCATTGTTTTCTTGTCGTTGCTTTCCTCTTTTGGAATGTTATGGGACGATCATGCACATATTGCCCATCCCATGTTTATACCGTTTGACAAGTTCTCTTGCATGGGTGTCTGTGTTATTCTAGTATGTACTACGCTTGAATGGAGGAAGGATAATGTGTGTTTGCTAGCACTATGTTCTTGGAGTTATGGAAAGTTTGGTAGTGCTTATAAATATGATTTCATCATTGTTTTATGCATGCCTTTCATCATGCCACATAGTAGATTTCCTCTTCTCAAGATATTACAAACTCTATGCCTAGTCCTGGTTCTCATTCTCTTCTCTGTCATAAAACACAAATGACTGCAAGTACTGTTTGTAGGAATGCATGTGATGATTCTACACTACCCACCAGGATAGTCACTTCTCCACGGGACCAGCCTCTATCTATAACCTCCTTCTGGTAGTTAAAAGGTATGCAAGATCTCAAGGTAATGCTTCTCCAAATTTTGTTCTCTATTGTTCACTGTCTGAAAACAAGTTTAGCTCTTTTAAAAATTGTGTATGTGTTTGACGGTCCAGTTACTTTAAAATTTGACTTCTTAAAATACTAATCCAATATAAATATTATTTGCATAGTGATGCACTATAATTATTTCATTGTTACTTTAATGCCAGGGTCTTTTGAAAACAAGAAACAAAGATTAGATCCATTAGTGAAGGACTATCCACAATTCCCTAAAGCAAAAAACAACAAGCTTATCGAGGCTTTAATAACCATAGGCATTCGTAATGGTGACATTAATCTATCTAAATAGTAACCATTGGAATAATTTACACACATGGAGTGTGTAAAAGGATTGTTTTCTCTTGAGAAGTGTGGCACTCTCAATCATCTGCACATCCAAATGGTTGTCACCATCATGGCTCCATCTTGGTACATGCAATGGGATTTATTTAAACTACAAGGAGGTTTAGTGATGTGTAGAGCACTTTGCCAAGTACGTATGCATACTTTTGAAGGTATGCCAGGATATTGTATGAAAGACCTATGCAAGAACCATTTCAAACTATTCTATCATAATGTTTCATCCAAAGAAATAACTCAAAACCGTCAGCCATATGCTTTGCATGGGCAAGGTGATTTGAAAAATAAAGTTTCCTTGACACCAATAAACCTATTCGAGCATGCCTATGTCTACATGGAAAATTAGACTGCTACTAATAAATTATGTGCAACTCTAGAAAGCACTTCTCTTCAAATGATACAAGGTGGAAAATATTATCCAGCTGCATCATGGATAATACCAAAAACTAGGAATGGGAAGGAGAGGAAGAGAGCTAACAAAAATCTTGGCACCTAACAAAATGTGTGGATGTAGAAACTATTTTCTACAAGGAGGCTGCTAGGACAAGATACTTCTATGATAAAGAAGTAGGCGATTTCAAAAGTGATTGCCATAATCAACAACACAATGAAGGAACTAGTTGACAACATCCAATTGTTGTTGATGGTGATGATCGTGATGCAAAAGAAGACTTCAACAATGTATACTTTTATGTGCACGAGAAAAAAACCAAGTTTAATCAAGCCATCATTGATGGAAAAGAGTTTATACCCTTCTCACCAACAACCAGAAATGTTACAGGGTTTCCAAAGGATGATGTCTATGCCTTATAGATTTTTGCGTCTCAAAACTTAAGTTTGTTTACTTGTTTTGGTTTGTCTATATTAGCCTCACAAGTATGTGTTCATGAGTTGTCCACAATGAATATGGATAGAGATTTTTATGTGTCAACCTTGATTTCATAGTTTCTGTTTAAGTTTATGTGTTGTTCATTCTCATCGATTTGTTTTCATGTCCATGAATTTCGATTTACAAATCATATATAATAATGTCCATGAAATTTCACATTCAAAATAACCAAACCTTACATTTTAATTAATAGGCATCCTTTAACTATAATATAATATATTTGTTAATAAATGCCACGTAAGTGGCATTAATTAATATGCATATGAAAAAAAAAATTGCACTCGTCTTATTGAATGACCTGATAAAACAAGATCAAGTTGATGATTCGATCTTAAGCTAGGTGGTATCAAGATTAGCTAGAACCACCTCATATAATTCTGTGACGCAAAACTAAGCATCCACAAACTCAAGTTTCCATTGTAACAAGGGTGGTCTAGAGCTTCTTTCGCTAGTTTGGTATGCTAAGGATTTATAGTGTATATGCCTTTGTTTGGGTAGCACGTATGGAAGTAGTGGGATTTAACACTACCTTGCACTATGGTTTGCTGTGGGCAAATGCATTAGTGTCAAACTTGGCATTTTCAAACCTTTGACTTCTGAGATACAACAGCACAAAACCTCTTCACAACTTAAAAAAACTTCATATTACCAAATTAAAATTTTCACAATGATGTAAGAAAAAATCATAATATCCATCTTGATAGTTGATAAAGCATTAAAACATTACATAGTTAATTTTATACAATCATAGAAGTGGTTTGGCAATCACTTCAATAGAAAAACAAATACATAAAATTTTTGAAGTACTTTGAATCAATCAAATATCCCAAGACACATGTGAATAAACATGTCTTGAGGTCTTTTCTCCAGCTCTCCATAAACCAATAGCATCTGTAAAATCAAAGGACACGAGTGGCAGTCCTTCAATAGAAATGCACATCAGTATATCCATGCTCTTCGTTTCCAACCGGTTCCTCAACTTACTTTTGGTAATGTTCCGCACACTAAAACCTCTTTCGCACACTGTAGTACTACTACATTGCAACATTACAATTTGAGCTAGAGATAACAATTTAGGATACTTTTGATGCCACATCATTTCTCCCAATCACGCACCAAGTGTTCTTGAGTGACTTTCCTTTCCAATCTCATGCACCTTGAATTTTGAACACATGAAACTCTTTTCTTAAGCATCTCTCATGTGTACCATCTTCCAACATGACATCATATCCATAATGCAAAACCAAGGCATCCAACTCAACAACACCATAGTTTTTCAACTCTTTGGATGACGGAAATCCAAGAGGAGAAAGAATACCAAAATTTTTCACTATAGAAGAATTAGCAAATCTAGTATTCAAGTGATTCTTAACTTCATTGCAAAATTCCATTTGAAAACGAAGAGCCGTAGCCAAGTTACTTCCAACAGCACATCTCTCAATCCTTAGCCCATAATACATATCACCTTTAATTGCCTTACGCATTGCCCACAACCAACCATGCTGGCAACCGAATTCAGGAATGGATGGAAATCTATAACCATCATGACCATGCAAATTCATATCTATATAGCATGGACCAGTTGAAAACTCCACATCTAAAAAGGAAATAGTAGAAGATATCAAGCTTGGTATGCTTGTCACATCCACAAAACTTTTCTGAAACACTAGCGACAAATTAGCCAAGTCATTTAACACATCTACCAAGAAATGCAACATGTATATAAACTTAAAGTTGGCAACTATCCTATACAATCTTTCATTCTCCTCTTTTAGGCATAGGAGAAGTGGCTTAAGTACTTTACATACTTTTACAAGAACTTTATGCCAACTTAACTACCGTAGTTTATGGATTTTCTCCGTCTTAAGGTGTGGACAGTCCAATTATTCTTGCAATTGAGCCAACCTTACTGAACGTTTAGAGCTCTTCTTAAACAAAGCAACAATCTCATTTAAGGTTGTATCCATAAAATTAGCATGCAATGAGTTTTTGAATGCATTAGACATGCATAAATTTGTTCTATGAACAACACAATGGATGGCAGTCATGGAAGGACTCCTCTTTTTCATCAAGGTAGCAAGACCATTTGTTACACCTGTTCATTACTGATGCTCCATCTAGACCAAAACTCACTAGATTTGACCGATCAAGACCATATTCATCTAACAATCCAACCAAGGCACTTTCTAATCCCTTTGCTGAATGATCCATGACCTCAAGCAAACCCCAAAAAGAAGTTTGCACATCATTATCATGCATGTAGCTTGCATACACTATAAGATGCTCCATAACAGAAATATCTATCAATTCATCAACCATGAGTCCAAAGAAAGGAGAAGCCTTCACTTTTTGGATGACAGACTGGCATATCGATTCACTAATGAATGAGGCAAACAAGGCTGCAGCCTTATCATTTTGATAAAGCTCTTTGGGAAGAGCTTGCACACCACACATAGACATTAGTTTAACAAGGTTTGAAAACTTATCAAAAGCCAGATCCTCCTTGGCAATGGTAGGCAAATCGAAACAAATTTAAAACTCCCAAGTCCACATCACCTTATTGCCACTTTATTCCTTCTTTCAAAGCATTTTTACCATAGTTGGCAGAGTAAGCAACTCATTTATGCTGGTGTGAAGAGGCATGCACTCTAATAGCACTTAATTGTATATTCAGTGATCCACATGTGCCAAATTCACTTCTACATTTTCTCATTTTTTGGCATACAGTGCAAGATATACGACCACGTGCAGCATCAAAATGCACCCAATCAAAAGGTATATTCCATGCATCATTCCACATATTGCAAGCATTTTTAATTCTCTCTACTTTACACTCTTGGGTGTTACTAGAGACACCTTCAGAATCGTGCAAACTCGAATCTCTCTACTTTCTAGCCTTCTTTTTGGATACGGCAATAGAATGTGTGAAGCCACGCAATGCTAATAAAGTTGATTGCTTATGCGCCATTACTATAAAAAAAACATTTCAATTTATAACATGATTTATTAACTGACTAACAACTATTTGAAATTTATAAAAAATTTATTCAATATGTCAAAATCACTCTTTTTACACTTAAATTAATTAACTTTTTTAATATTTTAACTTTATTAAGATAAATCCCAAAAATGAAATTTTTTAATATTTTTAACTTTATTTAAGATAAATCCCAAAAACTAATTTTTGGATCAACGTTAATATTCAATCAAAAAAGGTATGATCAATGATACTATAATGTAAAAGGAGAAAATAGCTTAAAATCTAGAAAAGTAATTTACATGGTATATAGTTTAAACAAATAACTTACAAAGAAAAGAAAAAATAGAACTTATGAATAAACACACAGAAAAAACTAAGCATGGTTAGATTAATATACTAGCAATTAATATTGTTTGCATGAAGCTTGTACATTATTAAAAACTCACCATCATGATCTTAAGGTGAGAAAACTGATTCACAAACACAATAAAAAAACTAAACTAGAATTTCAAGGTTAGGAAACTAATTCATGAACACAAAAACCCAAATAAATAAGCATAGCTATATGGCACATAATAAAATTCTTTATTTAAAATTAATTTGGAGATATTTACTGACTAACCTACCAGAAAAAGACTTCTAGATTTATGGCCTTGCAAAGAGTTGGGAATTACGGCCTTGCAAATTGGTGGCTATCTACTAATTATGATCTTGCACATTTATCACCTTGCACATTGGAGGCTCGAATCTGCAAAATAAACAACACTGAGACAACAACTTATATTTTCTCTCTCACTCTCTTAGAATGCATGCATGCAAGCTACAAATGAAGGGCTGCTCATGGCCATGGCAACCTTTTGTCATCCGTAAGGGCCTCCCTTTCAAGGGAAAAAAACACTCAAAAAGCCAGCAACTCTCTCTCACGCATGCATGCAGCTTCGAAGCACTTCCCGATAAGCACCATAAAAGGAACCCTAACAAAAACCGAGCATACATGAGTGCATGGCATCAATATAAGTCCATGGTAGCAAAAGGATTGATAAAACCTAACAAAAACATTAATACCCTTATACAAGCATATAACCAGCCATATTCTCTCCGATTAAAACACTTAAATTGCTTACAAAAACCCAATATTTATCATAACAAAATTCAAAATGTTATGAGATATCCTCTCTCTCTCTCTCTCTCTCTCTCTCTCTCTCTCTCTCTCTCTCTCTCTCTCTCTCTCTCTCTCTCAGGCATGCTTGCATGTAGAGGTGGCCATGTAGAGCTGCTCATGGCCATGAACAACATTTGTTCCATGGCTTTAAGAGCCTCCCTTGCAAGGGAAAAAAACACTCAAATAGCCAACAACTCTCTCACGCATGCACGCAACTTCAAAGCACTTCGCGACAGGCACCAGAAAAGGCTAAAAGACGTTAATACCCTTTAGCATCGTATAACCAGCCATATTCTCTCCGATTAAAACACTTAAAATTTCTTATAGAAACCCCATATTTATCATAACAGAATTCAACATGTGTAATACTAAACCTATAACAAATGTTGGAAAGGGCGTGGAGACATCCTCTCTCTCTCTCTCTCTCTCTCTCAGGCATGCTTGCATGCACATAGATGTAAATGTAGGGCTGCTCGTGGCCATGGACAACATTTGTTCCATGGCTTTAAGAGCCTCCCTTGCAAGGGAAAAAGAAAAGGGCATAACAAAAAAAAAAAAACACTCAAGACAGACAACATCTTTCTCACTCTCTCAGCCATGCATGCACCTCGAAGTGCTTAAGGAAATCACCAGAATATACACACTAATACAAACCGAGCATACGTAAATGCCTTCTCCACAGGGGATGCCATAGCTTTAAACAACAAAAATGATACAAACCACAGGCATACTATGAATAACAATAGCAAACAACAAAAATGATACAAACCAGAGGCATTCTACAAATAAGCATGTAACAATAGCAAACGATTGAACATAACAATAGAAAACAATCAAATGAACTCACCTGTAACAATAGCAAACGATTGAATGCAACAATAGCAAACGATTGAGAGGAAATATAGCTCAGCACACGATTGCATCAATATAGGACTCGTACGGCTCCCTCATGAGAGGAAGGAGCCGATTCAACCTTGGCCCTTCAACAACGTTCGCATAGCCTAGAAACCCTAGAACGTGTGTTAAATAACAAAGCCCAGAAACCCTAGAACGTGTAAACAATAAAGCAATGTTCACAGAAACCCAAAGCCCAGAAACACTAGAACGTTCACACATTCACTTGTAGTTGTCGAACAAAGCCCAGAAACCCTAGAACATTCACAACAGGGCCTCAAAGGAATAAACGTACAAGTCTGGACTCCTGGAGTGAGACTCACACGGCCACACACTTGGAGGGATAATCCAAGTGTGGTTTTTAATAGTGGAATCCCCAAATCTTCACCTACCTACTCTACCCACTTGTCCATATCTGATTGGACTTCTACCACCTTTAAGGACCTCATTTTCACCTTAGAAAACCTTCTAAAATGTGATACCATTTAAAACCCTCTATTTTTTTAAATTAATAACTAAAACCCTAAAGTTATCTAGTATTAATAAGTAGATTCACTTCAGGTCACAACTTATGCAATTTTACAATTACAAGTGAACCCCAAATGTTTGCAGTTTCATTGTCACTGTTTGCAAGTTTTCTGTGAATAGTGGTGGGGCTGGCGGCGGCGGCTAGCACACGTAGGGAGAATATGGTACATGATTTTTTTTTAGAGATTTGATTTGCTTTTTGTTTTTTTGTTTTTTTTGAAATAACAAAAATAATAATACTACAAGAAAAAATCTAATAAAGTAGAAAAGAAAGAGAGAGAGAGAGAGAGAGAGAGAGAGAGAGAGAGAGAGAGAGAGAGAGAGAGAGAGAGAGAGAGAGAGAGAGAGATTTTAAAGTAGAAAAGAAAGAAAAGAAAGAGAGAGAGAGAGAGAGAGAGAGAGAGAGAGAGAGAGAGAGAGAGAGAGAGAGAGATTCTAAAAAGCAAGAGTGATAAAAATAAGAAATAAGAATATTGAAGAAAATAAAGGGTGTCTTTGTTTTTTAAAGGGAAGGGTGAAAAATAGAGAAGGGGGTGACGTTTTTGTTTTTGAAAAAAGATCAAGAGAAAAATAAATTAAGGGGGATTTTTTTTAATCGAGAAAAATTTAAATAAAAATAAAAAATAGGAGAAAGAAATGGAGAGTAAAAAGAGGATGTGTGGACAAGAGCTACAGAGAGAAAGTGTGTGAAACTATGGATGGGAATGTGTGTTTAGAGAGATAGGTGGCCAAATAGTGGACGGATGGGTAGATGGACAAGGGACGAGTGGTCGTTGGGGACGAATGGGCGGTCACTAGGTGTAAAACTTGCATACTCTTAGAGAAATTAAGATGCATTTGGAAATGGTTTTACATCCAAATCCAATGTCTAGCCTTACTAATTGATTCTAAAGCTTCTAAAGACTGTTTTCACGCAAATTAAGTGCAAAATTATGAAACACATTTTTTATGCTAACAATTAATCAAGAGAATCAATTGATTTCATGTCACCAAATCTATGTTCTTGATTCAATTTTGCATCCCAAACAAACTCAAGAACTCAAATTAAATGAGTTTAATAATTTTGGAGTGCAAAATAGGCATTAAAACACCTCGTGATTAACAAGATTAGAGGCTAATCACTTTTTTGTGGTGGTAATCATAAAAACCAAAATTTTTAAGCAAAATCCTCTTATTGCATAGCCCAAATGAGATACTAAATCTTGCCAAAACTTGCACAACTATGTCCAATTATGACAATTCCATCAAAATCCATCATTTAGGGCCTCAAATGAGTGAATTTTCTTCACTTTTTATGCCAAAAACCAGAATTTTGCATTACAAAATCCTCTTCAATTCACCCCTCAAAATCAAGCAATAATTTGATGGATTTGTGCATACATGTATGCAATTAGGGTTGCTTCGAACACAATGGCGGTGTCAAAATCCCATGATTTTGTGCTTAATTGAGCGATTGAAGTAGTCTTTTAATATGAAAAACCAAAAATTTCAATTATGCATAACCCTCTTCAATCCAAGCTCCAAAATAAAGCACAAATTTAGCCAAATCATGCACACACATAGCCAATTAAACTAATTGGTACACTCTAAATGGGATGGCCTCGGGGGGGTTGGGGGGGTGGGGGTGGTCACTCACCATATGTAACCCTATCATGTGAGTTCAACAGATGGGTTTTTATTAATTCCATTACTTACAGATTTATATATACAAGTAAATTAAGGCCCAAAGGTTAATATACAAAAGGATATTTTATATTAAAAAGTTTCATAAGCTCCCAACGTGCAACATGGAGCCATTTTCCTCCTCTTATATATATATATGTATATGTGTATATATACATTATATATATATATATATATATATATATATATATATATATATGTATGTATGTATGTATGTTTAAATATAGTATAAATGCTTATAGAATATGTTTTAACATGTTATTGTTTGAATTTTGATATAGTTTTAATTAAAATGACATATAATATAAGCATTTATACTATATTTTTATGCACACATTTATATATGCATATTTATTTATTTATTTTTCAATAAAGGCATTTTTAATATTGAAGAAAAACGAGACAAGTTACAAAAGCTGGCATCACAAAGCCAATTTCAGGCCGAGATTTCTCACTATCCTAGGCAATCAGCAAAGAGCAATGATCCTCTGGGTCTCTATCCTAGAATCTACAGGTATTGGAGCTTCAGCACATAGCTTAGATCCACGTTTACAAGATATTCTCTCTTCTCTTAAAGCTGAAGAATCTTGACCTTATCTGAGACATTCTTTGGAGTGCTTCCAATAGGGCCTACCAGTTTTGAAATTTTGGCCTCAATGTCAGTGATCTTCCTCGAGTAGAACCTCTCCCCTACAATAATAAGGAGACTTTTGAGGGAGCAGGTATTGCGGGTATCACCGTTGTGTAGGGCCGCTAGTCTTTCAATCCAGAAGAACCAGAGGATCTCTGTTCTTAAAACTGTCCATAGTTCAGTAGAGCAGCCTATGGTTTCTCCAATGAGCAGATGCTTCCAAGATAAGCAAGTTTTCCCCCAACTAGCCACATACTCATTGAGATTCTTTACCATTGGTTCTATGTTAGGGCACAGTAGAAAAATGTGAACATCATCTTCTTCTTTGAGGCATCTGGCACATGATCCATTTCCCTTGCCAAAGACTAGAGCTTTTTTCTGTGTCCAAATGGCCCTGTACATGATAAGCCAAGCAAGACAAGCTTTCTTAGGTTCCACATGTATGCCCCAAAGTGATTTGAAGAGGAAATACCACTGGCTCCTGTCTTTGAGGATATTCCATCTTTGATTTAGAATACAATGGATCGGAGGGGTATTCCACCTGGGAGGAATAGGCCAGATGCTTGTTTGGTTAATCCACTGGAAAGCCTTCAGCTTAGGGGGGTCTTCAATTGTCATTAGCCACCAGTCTTCTCGATGCCATAGCATCAGCCTTTTGCCAATAATGTCCAGTTGAGAATCTGATAGGTTGTACTTAGCAATGAGATCAGCCCTTGATAGCCAGGTTTTCTTATCCCAGTCCCAAAGGTTACTCCATGTCTTAATGCCACCTAAATGAAGCTTCAGTGCCTCTTCCACATCTTGAGTATCAACTTGAGGCAAGTCAAGAGCAGGCCACCAGATGGAATCGATGGGGTGGATGCCCAGCGTGTCCTTGTAGTCTGGGGATGGCATCAGCTGGGCTTTTACTTTAAACCAAGCCTTCCATAGAGAGATCAATAGCTCTGATCCTTTAGGGGTTATCTGATACTTGCTTCCCAAAATGGTTAGAAAAGGGAACTGTTTCCATCTGTAATGACCTTTAAGAGCAAACAGATGGTTTTTCCTATTAAGAAGCCAAGCCTCGGGGACATTAAGCCTCTCAGAATCCATTTGGCTGCCATTCTGTCAGCCATATTTTCAATGTCCAAGATACCCAGCCCTCCAAGCTCAGTGGGGAGGCAGCAGAATTCCCATTTTACTTTGGCCACTTTCTTCACCCACGGGTCTCCTCCCCAAAGAAAGTTCCTGCAAACAGGAGATGAAGCTTTTCAAATCTTCTTCAGGAGGTCTCCAATAGCTCAAGAAGTAGATAATTGTGGGGATAATAAAATGGTTCAGCACCATCTTCCTCCCTGCCATGTTAAGCTGCCTATTCTGCCATTTTTTTAACTTGATCTCTATTTTTTGCATGATCCATTGCCATTTTTTCTTAAGGGAAACTTTGAACCCCATGGGTATACCTAAGATCCTAACTATTTCCCCATCTTGGATGACCTTGCAACCCTCTAGAAGCAGCCAGTTAGGCGGGGGCTGTATGCTAGTTCTGATACCAGTCTTGTTATGGTTGATAACTGAACCTGAGGCCTTACAATAGGTTTGCAGACAATCCCAGAAGGCCCCTATACTGCTCTCCTCATTATCAACAAGTGCATTGGTGTCATCCGCAAACATTTCAGTGCAAACCTGCTTACTATTGCCAAGCAGAATTCCTTTCATTTCTCCTTTGTTGATTCTGTCTTGGACAAGCCAATTAAGTCCATCCGCAGCTATGGCATAAAGGAGGGGGGCCAAAGGACATCCTTGTCTGATTGATCTAGTCAGATGAAAAGCTTGAGTGAGGTCCCCATTGACGCATACCCGAGCAGTTGCATTACCAAGCAGTGTCTTTACCATACTGCAGAACCTTGAGCCACAGCCCATGTGTTTCAATGCATCTATCATATATCCCCAGCTCAGTCTGTCATAAGCTTTGTCAAAGTCAATTTTGAAGAAGATGTAATCTTGTTCTGATTCTTCAGCGAATTCCATAGCTTCCCAGAGCGTAATGATAGTGTCTAGGATATATCTACCCTTGATAAATCCTTTTTGTTCCTTACAAATCCAATCATTCATGTGATCTTTCAACCTTAGAGCCAACACTTTGGCAAAAATTTTATATGCACAGTTTAGGAGCGTAATTGGTCTCCAATTGGTGATAACATCCTTATCATCCTTCTTATGTATCAGCTTAATGATGCCTGCATTGATGGTTCGGGGGAGGGCTTCAAAGAGAAGGGCTTCTTTCCAAATTTCTGACAGAGGCTCTATCAAAGTGTTTTTGAAGGTTTTGAAAAATTCCGCTGGAAGACCATCATTTCCAGGGGATTTTTTGTCTTTAAGCATGTCAATAGCCCTGGATATCTCTTCTTTTGTGATTGGTTGGTCAAGCCACTGAGCTTGTTGTTCTGGCACTGTTTTAATTCTACACTGCTCTATGAGCTTAGTTGAGGCAGTTTGCTCCGCTTGATTTGTCGTAGATTCCGAAAAGAGACTTTGGAAGTGTTGGGCTATCCAAGCTTTATTCTCCTCATTGGAGCGCAATTGGATACCTGAACTGTCTTTCAAAAGGGGAATGGTCTCTGCTGCATGTTTCACTTTTAGCATTTGAAACATTTCTTTGGATGGTCTGTCAGCTTTACCAGCCCACCACTCTCTGAAAAACAAGGCACTGTCCTCTAGTTCTTTGTCTTCTATTTTATGGAGGTGGGCTCTCGTGTCCCTCAGGGCAGTCTGAGCAGAGACATCACCAAGGTTGACCCTGTTCTCAAGTTTTTCAATCTCTTCTAGACACTCTTTTTTCTTCTTCTCTCTTATCTTTTTGACTCCTTTCCTAGCACAAATGAGCAAGGATTGTGTGGACTTCACTGCCAAAGACCATGCCTTAGCGGGGGTCAATCCTAAGCTAAAGAAATGATCCCATATTCTCTTCACTTCTGCTTGTACCATGGGGAGTTTAAAGAGGGAAGGGTCCGTATGGAACCACTTGCAGCACTTTTTCTCATCAACTTTCTCCAGAGACGCTAGAATGGGATAGTGATCTGACAGGCAAGTGTCAAAAATGGCTTTGCATTCCACAGTAACAAACATTTTGCACACTTCCTGACTGACATAGCATCTATCAATTCTAGCCTTCCTTAATAGATCACCTGTTCCATAGTTTTCCCAAGTAAATTGTCCTGGTATTCCTATGTCAGCTAGGTTGAGCTGTTCCTTGCATTTGTTCCAAGCAAGTTTTTCCGCACCTGAGATAAGCTTCCCCAGTTTATTGAATCTATCTTCCTCTAGTTCTACCATATTCAGATCTCCTATCAGAATGACAGGTTCATCATACTCCTGCATGACTGAATTCCAGATACGAGCTCTTTGAGTCTGCGGGCAGTTTGCATACATGCCTATCAGAACAAAATCCTCAAGTTCAAACGCCACCCACTGGTCAAGAGGGTCGACTTGGATATCCCTGATCTGGTTCTCCCATCTAGGGTGCAATCCACAAGTGAGCGGTATAAATCCATATGAGATTTTTATCTATTGCATTCAGTCTTTGGATGAGATTATCTCCACTGACTTTAATCTCCGTCAGCACTACGGCATCGACATCACCATGTTGTTTCAACCATGCCTTAACTTTTTTCCCTTTATTAGGGTCTGTAAGACCTTTGACATTCAAAGACAATATCTTCATGGAGGGGGAGCTTGGTTTTGTTTCCTCTGTCTTCTATTCTTATTTGCATCTTTGGGGGACCCCTCCATTTGTACATGGTTTCTTTTGAGATCTATGGATATGTCCATGGCATTGTCTGAGGTAGAGGTTTGTCTTTGTTGCTGCTCCTTCGTTTTCTCTTGCATGGAGTCATCCTCTTCTTGATTTTGGGTATCTTCCAGTTTAGCCATCTCAGAGGCCAAACGGTCCAGATTGAGCTGATTAACTGGAGTTGAATCAATAAATTCCTCATCTGAGTCTGAAAGATCAGGTTTGTCCAGAAGGGAATAGAAGTTAGCTTTGGGATTTGATGAGTTGTTCTTCTTCTGTTTGAAGGTCATTCGTTTAGGGGGTGGAATAAATCCATCGTTCTTACCCTTCCCTATCTGGGAGTCGCTACCGGAAGGGTTTTCAAAGGTGGACAGGTTACCAGTTGAAGTAGAGGCTGCGTTAGCTTGCACATCCTCCATAGCTGAGTCCTTTTGTAAGGCAAATCCAAGGTTGGACTGTTTTCCCTTCTGAACTACATTTCTTTGTGGAGCATTGCCCTTAGATGGAGCTTTTGAGGGACATTCTTTGATGACATGCCCTTTCATTCCACAATGGAAGCATGCATTCGGGAGATGCTTATAAAGAACTTTTTGCTCTATACTGAATTCTCCACAATTGATAGAGATGGACTCCTTTAAGGGCTTGTCCAGGTCTATCTCAACCAGCACTTGAGGGTGCCAGGATGGGTTGATAAATGACTTCGGTCTGTGACCAAGAACCCTTCCAAGGGAGCCTGCAATTTTGTCAGTCCATGGGTACATGTGGTAAGGCAGATCCGGGAGCTCAATCCAGACCGGGCAAGTGGAGAGCTTAGGCCCACTTGCTGAGAACTCTTTTGTCCACCTGAAAAAGCAAAAGGGTGCGTTCCTGTACATCCATTGGCCTGCTCCCAGAATTTTGAGAGCCACTGATCTATTTTTGAATAAGAAAAGGTAGTACCCTTTAGGTAGGATTTGGACAGCTTCAATTTCTATGTCCAATGGCCTCCACGTATCTTCCATCCATTTTTTAAGGTGGTCCACCGGAGGTCTAGGGCCGAATAGTAGGCCAATAAGACATCTTCCTGAGTAGTCTGCTTCCACATCCCGAAGTAGATCTAGAGGGAGATCAACTTTTACAGTAGTGGAGCCTACGTTGGTGAGGTGATTGGTATCTTGCTCCATGATATCCTCAGGGAGTATTTGAGTTTCCTTGTGAACATTTGCTTCTCCTATCTGGCTGTTGAGGACATGTATTTGGCGATGGGCTTCCTCTAGCTGGAGTCTCAGATCCATTTCAGTGACATTCGTCCATGGCCCTTTATCTTTGGAGCTGAGCGGGGGCCACGACCCTATTGGTTTCCTTAAATATTCTCCGGACCAGCCCTGCTATACTGAGCCTTCCATGTCTCTGAGAGTCAGAGTGGGTCTCGGCCCCGTCTGATCCTTGATCAACGACATATGGGACTCCTTATCCACTTCCAGCCCGAACTAGACCCAAATGAAAGAAACATGCAATAAAAGCAGACACAGCAAAGGAAAGGGAAAACCGCAGTTTGCAGAAACCTCGTTCTTTGCCGCACACGTCTTGATTGCTGCACAGCGGTCGTAACTCCTTTGAGCCAGACACCTTTGAGCTCAGCGTTCGATCCAATCTCCCTAAACCTGCTTGACGGCTTGCATAAAGAGGGCGTCTCCTCAGAGATCTTCAGCAGCTTGAGGGCTTCTCCTCAGAGAGCTTGAGGGCGTCGAGTAGAGGGCGTTGAGCAGAGGGCGTCGATACTACATCTACCCACTCGATCATCCTTTTCTATATGCATATTTAAGCATGGGGTGCATATTTTTCAAAAAAAGGGCTGTTGTATTAAGAAAAAAGGGGAGGGGCGAATTTACAAAGACCATTTTCGCATGGCTGACGCGTGGACTCGCTTGAGGGACAATCCAAAACGGATCCGATGATGCAAGGCCAATTGGCAAGCGCGGCGCACGTGAAGGCATGTGCGCCGCGTGTGAGGGGGGTGGGATCTTTGCATGGCGAGACCGAGCCTGAACGTTTATCGGCGGTGATGAGCTTCCTCTCACTATTCCTCCTTCCACTTGATAATCAATCTTCCTTTTGCCCAGCCGCCGGCTCCAACTGTCTCTCTGGTCGACGGGTGGGGTTAGCATCTTCCTCCTTTGCCTCCTCCATCACGGGCTGAACTGGCTCCGCCCACTCTTCTCCGATCTGGGGGAGGATGCTGGTGCTTTAAGCTGATTTGCAGATTCACTGCCGCCGACGCCAAGCTGTTCTGCAGGATCCCCATCACGAGAGCCGTCTGCAGATGCTGGGAATCGAAAGAGGGGCTCGTCCTGTCAAACCATCTTTTGGTGGCGATTCAGAGAGGGTGGACTCCTCCTTCCTCCGCACTTGGTAATCTCTTAAGGTGTTCTCTTTTGTGAGGGCTCGAGTCAGGTCTGTTTACTTGCAACTTCTTCTGGATTGATGTCATGCATCAGCTTGTGGTCCTTGAGTTTGGCTTTTGAGGCCCCTTGTTTTTATCTCACTCGTCATCTATGTTGATGGGCCTTGTACTGACTGCAGATGGTGTCGGTGCCAGCTACTCCCCGCTGTAGTGATGATTGGCTTGAAACTCGGCTCCTCTGTTCTGATGTATTCCACCATTCTTGCAGGGGGCAAAGGGGACTTCGCGGGTATCTGCCCTTCTTGATGTGGTGGGACTTGAGGTCGATGCTTGGGCTGGTACTGACAAGTTGGTCTTGCAGGTCACTTTCCGGGACTTGTCCTTCCTTGTTTCTGTCGGCTTGCAGGAGACTGGATGTCGTTTGTACTGTGCTTTGAATGAGTCCTGAATCATTCACCCGTTGATTCCGATTGTGGGTTTGTAAAGAACCTGTTGATGTCTGTTAACTGTATGAAGATCAACTTTATTGTCTGCAGATTATGTCAATCAGAGTTCTGTCTTTGGTCATGACTAACCTGATTTTTCCCTTGATTGTTTCCAATTTATGTTTGATGAAGTCTGAGGCTTTCCTGTTACATTTAATTTCTAGCTTTTCCTCTAAGCTGATTAGGTAAGGTAATCTTTGAGACCAGTACCTGCTGCATGTTGTGCTTAAACTGACAGACAGCGGGGGACCTTTGATATCTGAATTGTTGAACGTTGCTGCTATTCTAAGCAACCATGCATGCCACAGATATTCGGTTCTAATTACATTCCATAGCATGTCAGAACATCCTATGGTTTCTCCTAGTAATATCTGTTTCCATGATAGATCTGTGCCCCATTTAGATGCTGTGTTTTGCAGTTCTTTGAGAGATTGAGAAATGTGATGACACTGTATGAAAATATGTATATCGTCTTCTGGGAGTCCACATCTGGCGCATTGGTTAGAGGCCACATTAAATTTGGCTGCCTTGCTTTGGGTCCATAGAGCTCTATAAGCAATGAGCCATGCTAGGCATGACTTCTTGGGATCAGTGTGGGGGTTCCAGAGGTTCCTGAGGCTGTTGTACCATTTTTTGCGGTCCCACTGCAAGTGCCATCTACGGTTGAGGGGTAGGTGGATGGGTGGGGATTTTGTAAACTTAGGGATGGGGAGGAGAGGTTTACTGCCTGTCCATTGGTAAGCACAGATGTTGAAGGTAGAAGGGAAGTTTAGCTTCCAGGTCTCTTGCAGGTCCCACTTCGAGGTTCTGCTTTGAACGAGGTCCAGCTCTGGGGTCCTGCAGTCGTATTTTGCCACTAAATCAGCTCTTGAAAGCCAGGTTCCTAGCTGTTGATCTCTGAGATCTGCCCATGTTACTATGCCTCTCTTGTGTAGTTTAAGCGCTATTTGGGCTTCCTCAGGTTGAAGGGGGGGGGAAGGGAGACTGGACCACCAGCAGGAATCCCCGGCCAGAGCACCATTAGAAATGCGAAGGTTTGGGGCTGGGTTTAGGAACATTTTGACATTGTTCCAAGCTTTCCATATTGAGGACACTAGTTGACTGCCCTTGGGGGAGATGGAGAACTTGGATATGACTATGGTTGCTAGGGGTAGGCTATTCCATTTATTGAAACCCGTGATAACAAATCTAGGGGTATCCTTTAGGAGAAGCTGGGCCCAATCTTCAGAGGGGTTATCACATGCTCTTATGATCCATTTAGCTGCCATTCTATTGGCAGTGATCCTGATGTCCTGGATACCTAGTCCTCCCTTTGCTTTAGGGGTGGTGCATATGTCCCACTTGACTTTGGGTATGCTCTTGTTCCAGGGATCACCGCCCGAGAGAAAGTTCCTACACAGCTTGGTAAAGTTGTTGAGGTCAGAATCTGGTGGCCGCCAACAGCTGATAAAAAAGATGGTGTAGGGCAGAATGAAGTGGTTGAGAATCATGATCCTCCCTGCCAAGGTGAGCTGTCTTCTTTTCCATCTCAGTAGCTTATTGTCAATCTTTTCCATGACCCACTGCCACCTTTGTTTAAGAGTGACCTTAAAGCCCATAGGTATTCCTAGCAGCCTGAAGATCTCACCGTCATGGAGTAGGTTGCATCCTGCTTCCATAAGCCAATTTGGTGGTGGATCTATGAGTGATTTGATGCCTGTTTTACAATGGTTGATTGACGAGCCTGAAGCCATGCAATAGACTTGTAAGCTTTCCCAGAGAGCCTTTATACTTTCTTCCTCATTGGCTATCAGGCAGTTGGTATCATCAGCAAACATCTGTGTACACATCTGATCTCCATTAGGGAGCTTTATTCCAGCTATCTCTCCTTTTTTCATTTTGTCCTTGATGAGCCAGTTAAGGCCATCTGAGGCTATGGCATATAAGAGGGGGGCTAAAGGGCAACCTTGTCTGATGCTCTTTTGGAGAGGGAAGGGGGCAGATAGCTCTCCATTGTAAATTATCTTGGCTTTGGCATTACCGAAGAGGGTTTTGACCATATGGGTGAATTGAGGTCCCAAGCCCATATCCCTTAGAGATTGGAGGATGAAATCCCAGTGTATTCTGTCATATGCTTTTTCAAAGTCGATCTTTATGAAGAGAAAATCCTCATTAGTTTTTTCAGCATATTCAAAGCCTTCCCAAAGTGCTATGATGGCGACTAGGATGTATCTGCCCTTGATGAAGCCTTTCTGTTCCTTATTTATCCAGCTATCCATGTGCTCGGACAGACGGTTGGCAAGGGCTTTGGCGATGATCTTGTAGACACTGTTAAGCATTGTAAGAGGTCTCCAGTTTCCAACTTCCTCCTTGGGACCTTTTTTGTGGATGAGCTTGATAAGACCTTGATTAGCTTGAGAGGGCAATGCTCCATATTTGATAGCTTCTTGCCACACTTGGAGGATAGGATCCACTACAACCTCGCTGAAGGTTTGGTAGAATTCAGCAGCCAATCCGTCTTCCCCTGGGCTTTTATTAGGCTTGAGAGATACTATTACCCTTTTTATTTCCTCGTGAGAGATGTCCCGCTCCAGCACTTTTGCGAGATTAGGAGGAACAGTTGCTTCTCTTGCCTCTTTAATGGTCTGCATGGCTTTTAGCTTGCTTTGAGAGGGGGGTCCTGTTTCGAGGAAGATGTCCCTGTAGTACTCAGTTAGGAGCTGCTTGTTCTCATCATGATTGCTGGCCTTGATTCCATTCTTGAAGCAGAGGAGGGGAAGATGTTCTTGTCTTTGTTTCACTTTAAGCATCTTGAACATTTCTTTGCTCGGTCTATCAGCTTTACCTGCCCACCAGTCTCTGGTGAATAGCTTGGCTTGCTGGAGGGCTATTTCCTCCTCCCTTTTGATTTGAGCTCTGATTTAGTTTAGGTTTTCAGGGTTGGAAGAAGGCTCCTGTATCCGAAGCTGAGATTGCAGTTTCCTGAGCCTATTGGTCCGGTGGGCTGAAACTTCCTTCCTTACTTGCTTTAGGAGGTTTTGAGTGGACTTGATGGCGAGGTTCCAGGCTTTAGCCGGGGGAAGGCTGAGAGAGAAGAAATATTTCCAGATTTGGGCTATCTCTTCCTTGACCAGGGGTAATTTAAAAAGGGTAGGATCAGTGTGGAACCAGCCAGCCTTGTGCCTGGTGTCCTGGTTATCCATGGTGGTGATAATGGGATAGTGGTCAGAGATGCAGGTCGAAGAGTCAACCTGACACTCACATCTGTTATGTTTTGCAACAATTTCGTTGCTAGCATAAGCTTTGTCCAGCCTGGCTTTCCTTTTGAGCTCCCCTGTTGAGTAGTTCTGCCATGAGAAGATTCCTTTCTGGCCCAGGTCTTGCAGATTGAGTTTGCGTTTGACTTTTTCCCAAGCAAGCTTCTCTCTTCCAAATAGGACCTGTCCCTTGGCTTGGAACCTGTCTTGAAGGGATTCTACCATGTTGAAGTCTCCCAGAATGAGGGTGGGGGCCTGCAGGCTGAGTAGGGAGTTCCAGGTTTCAGTCCTTTGTTTTTGAGGCCCGTGGGCATAGATTCCCACGAGAGTAAAGCTGTTAAGATACATTGCAATCCATTGGTTGTTGTGTCCTATGTGAAAACCCTTCAGCTCGGAACTGAGGTCGAGGTGAATTCCCACGGCCAAGCCTCCACTTCCTTGGGAATGCAGGGTGTGAATCCAGAAGTGGTCGGGAGAGACAGTGTTGAGCCTTCTGGTCAGCTCTTCTCCTGTAGTCTTTATTTCCACTAAAACAATGATGTCCAAGAGGCCTTGGGTTTTAAGCCACTGTCTGACCAGTTGCGCTTTGATCAGGTCAGTTAGGCCTTTTACATTGAAGCTGGTTATTTTCATTATCTTTTGTTGGGGGGTTTGCTAGCTCCTCCCTTGGTGGCTGATAGGGGGGTGGCTCCAAGTTGAGCTCTCCCTCTCTTAAGCTCTTTACTGATCTCCATGTCATTCGGTAAGTCAGGCTGTGTACCAGTTCTGTTTCCCTTTGTTGGGCTGGATACAGTACCCATTTCTGTATCGTCAAGGTTATCCACCTCCTTCTCTAGTCTTAGCTTGTTAAGTGGAGTACTTTCCACGCAATCCTGTTCCTCTTCAGTAGCCCCTGGTTCTGGAATGGCAGCCAGGACTGAATACCTGTTAGGCTTTATTATAGGCACAGCGGGTTTAGGTTTGACAGTTGGCTTTCGTCTGCTGCCTACTGGCACATCAGGTTCTCCGGGAAAGGATGACGGGTTGGATGAGGAGGGGGGGGACTGGACCAAGGGCTGAGGGGGGGGAGCTTTGTTAGCTAGGTGAGGAAGAATGTTTTGAGGATTCTTGATGGGGCAATTCCTAATAAGATGACCCTGTTTTCCACAGTGAAAACAGGAGTTTGGAAGATGCTTGTAGAGAATAGGTTGGGAAAGGGAAAACTCCCCGCACCCAATGGAAATCTCTTCCGGAAGGGGGAGAGACAGGTCTAGTTCAACGAGAACTTGGGGGTGCCATGCGGGATTGTAGTCAGTGAAGGCTTTGGTGCCTAGAACTTGACCCAAAGGAGCTAGGATGGCTTTGATCCAAGGAGTAAGGTGAATGGGTAGGCAATGGGGTGCATATTCACACATTTATCTTGGGGTCCATTAATTGATGCCACTGACATGGCATTAATTAACGGACTTTAAAGTCCCTTACTCGCCCCCACCAGCGTCATCATAACCTCCTTCTCACTGCTCTTCCCTCGTCTCTCCCTCGCCCACTACCTCCATCCCTCTTCCGTCCGGCACAGTAGTTTGTGAGCCATCAACATGTTCTCAAGAAGATGATTCATCTCTAATGGTGGCCGGAGCTGTGGAACTGGCTGGAGGGGATGTTCTCCCTGAGAAAGCCTCTCTTCCCTACTCCTCTGACAAATTGGCTGCTGTAGAGGTTGTGGATGATCACCGCCGCTGAGAAGCGCTCTCAACCAAGCCCAAGCTTCTGAAAATTTCCCTGCAACAAGCGAAGGCCTCGGGTTGCGGTAAACTCAGTTTTGCTATGAGCAGAGATAGGAAATGTTAGACTCAGATTTTATTATGAGCAGAAAGAAGAACTCTATTCTCTCTGCATGAGAGAGAGAGAGAGAGGTTCTCTTTGCGAGGATGCATGCAAGGTGACGTGTGTTCCAGCAAATCTAGGCTTACCATTTATAGAAGATTTTACGATATACCTTTAGGGGAAAAAATGGGGGTGAGGGTTTTGAAGAGAAGGCCTAAAGGGGGGCAGTGCTTCTTCAGATCTATCTCTATGGTTCAGATATGTTGGGGTCGGGGTTGGTAAAGCCATTAGAGATGTCATCGCGCTGTTATGGTTGATCGTAGATGCCTGCAGACACACTATCCACCGAGCAAAGAGATGGATGCCAAAACGAGGGACGAGGAGGCAAGAAGGTGATTTTGATTTGAAATGAAAGGGCAGGTTTACAACTGTGTGCATTCATGGTTGAGATTATTTGCATGAGATTATCTATGTACATGTGCTTTGGTAAGCAAAGAATTGGATCTAGAAGAAAACTTGGTGACACTTCCAAGCGAATGGGTCCTCGAGAATGCACCAATAAAGCCATTTCTGCCTTGGAAGCAAATGCAAAACTATACAGATATACATAGATAAATAATCCTTTATCCCTGCTTCTTTTTCTTTTTTGGGTTTAATTTAGCTTCTTCTTCTTCTGTTTTTAACACAAAAACATCTTAATCCTCTGCAGAGATGGAGTATGATAGCCCAATCACAGGCAAAGAGCAAGAGTGAGAAGTTCCCTCCTGCTCATGAAGATGGTGTGGTGGGCTTCCCCATGGAATTGGCCAAGTATATGGTGATGTCCCCATGACTAAGCACAAGACCTTCCCTCACAAGTAGGCATGTCTCCTCCTCTAATCTCTTACATATGTAACCATGTATCCTCTATTCTCTTGAATATACCATCATGGTTATTCATACTTGATCTACCAATGGCCTCACAATGTGCTTGATGCATGTTTGATGATACAATATGTGCTTCTTGTTCATTGCTTCGCTAAAGAGAATTTAGAGATCCTGGTGGGCTTCCCCATGGAATTGGCCAGGTATAGGGTGATGTCCCCATGACTAAGCACAAGACCTTCCCTCACAAGTAGGCATGTCTCCTCCTCTAATCTCTTACATATGTAACCATGTATCCTCTATTCTCTTGCATATACCATCATGGTTATTCAAACTTGATCTACCAATGGCCTCACAATGTGCTTGATGCATGTTTGATGATACAATATGTGCTTCTTGATACATGATTTGCCATCCTCATTCATTGCTTTGCTAAAGCGAATTTAGAGATCCTAACATATGCTTTGAATGCGATAAGGATGTTGTCCTTATGGGTGGAGGTATGCATTTTGTCATCCTCATTCCTTGCTTTGCTTAAGGTCATGATAGAGGAGGTCCTATTTGATAGAGGAGGTGAGAAAATTTCTTTTTGCCACTATCCTCACTAGCACAGGGAATGCAGTTATGGATAATGGGACACCGAACAAAGAGTGATTTGTTGAGAAGACTGGCAACACCAACTCCGATTATGAATGGTAAACTTATGCCTGATAAGGCTTCGATGAGAGTAATTTTTCCACTTTTTTGATCTTATTCAGATCAAGCTCCAAGCCAACCATGAATAATCTTGAAGAAGAGAAAACCTAGAGTAGTTACGATATCAATGAGAGTTATATTTTTTGTTAGTTGTAGTAAGATGATGCACAAAACTGTAAAATATGGCCATCTTTTGACACCAACTTACGATGGTTTTTGCTAGAACTCGCGGTTGGCAAAATGGTTTGAAGAGCAATGTCATGGTTATGGTGACAAGGAGCACAATGGGAACTTGTATGATGAGGAGGGGCAATGCAAATTTGATTGGGTTGTCACCTTGCAAGACACCGTTGGAGACTGCCCATGCAACCAACTTGCAAGTGTACAATTGGATGCACATTATATAGTTATAAAACTGCACCCATTCTTTATATAGTACTATGGCCTTTTTTGGAAGTGTGCTGGATTTCTGTTAGATACTTTTTTTCTTGTTTTTTAAGTTAAATTAATTCTTTGTTACAGTACTATGGCCCTTTTTTGGAAGTGTGCTAGCTTTTTGTTAGATACTTTTTTTTCTTGTTTTTCAAGTGAAAGTAATTTTGTGTTTAGCACATAAAGCTATATGCATGGGTCATGTTTTATTCATGTATTTTCAATTGACCAGTGGTTTTCATGATAAGATGCTTTTGATGTGTACATCCGTTTGTATATCTTATTTCATCAAGTTTCTCATTTGAGTACTGTATTGGAAACCTAGTTGGACTTTTAACTTCCACAACGTTTTGGACTTTCATATTCAGGGGAGGATGAGGCTAAAAGGAAGAGGGCTATCTTGATTCACAGATCAATATTAGGATCAGTGGAGCGGATGCTTGCCATGCTTCTTGAACATTATGCTGAAAAGTGACCATTATAGCTGCCCTGTAGTATCTGCAAGGTTCATCAGTTATGCCCTTCATGTAGAGGGTCCAGAGGCTCAAGATCATAAGTAGATTCAAACCCATATTTCTTGTCATATGGGAACTTGCTTTTAATGTAGGATGGCATTGTTCTCCAAGTTTGTGAACAGATACGTGAGGCAGGCTTTTATGTCGATGTGGATAGTTCTAACAGAAAGCTTTAAGTTGATAAAAAGGTACATTTTGTACCACATGTATATGTTGGAGAAGGGCAACAGGGCCTTGTGCTGGAGATCACAGGTTGCAAGGTGAGTGGACTTGTGAAATTTTTGTGCATTTGACATTGCGCTAGTGCATTTCTTGTATGATTCTCCATTCATATGGTGTAGTAAGGTTGTAGTCCATGCTTGTGGTGTATTTGGTTTGTGCCAGGTTGTGATTAATCCGTGTGTATATGTGTGTGCCTGCTTGTGTGTTTGTAGAAGGATCATTATGGGAAGATTTGTGCAAAGAGGCTATGATAGATGATGCATAACTATGTGGAATAAATGGCCGCTTCAACAGATCTATTGCTACGACAGCACCACCACCAACAAGAGCCCTATATTGAGAATAGAGATTCAGGTGACTTTGCAGGTAGCCTTTGTCAAAAGAGTTGAAGTGGGTTTGGTAGGTCAATAAATGTGTGGCATGTTCCATCTCCAATGGGCCAACTTAATGATAGTTATTGTATCTAATGTAAGTCTATCACGCACCACCTTAATGAGGTATTCTTGGATAGTGGCATGACCCATATTCGACGACAGGCAAGAGGTAAGGGTCAATGATCTAATCTAGCATGCCTTTCTTCTGCCAATGCATTGCCCACTCTGTCATGTTCACTTGCTCCCTAGGAAGTGTAGGGTTGATGGGTGGCCTTGCACACATAACCTCCAACAGCACCACATCAAAAGAGTACAAATCAGATTTTGCTCTGTGAGTTGTTGTCGGTAGAAATACTCACAGGATCAAGATACCCAAAGCTTCCCTTCACTACTGTGTTGACATGGGTGTGATAAAGGGATGGCCCCGGTATTGGAAAGCCCAAAATCCAACGCCTTGGCTACTAAATTCGCATGGAGTAGGATGTTGGTGGTCTTGACATAATGATGGATAATGCCATGGGCAGCTTTGGTGTGCAGATAGTCAAGGCCCCGGGTAGCCCAATGCATATATCCAACCTCTGTTTCCATGAGAGATGGCAAGCCAACACCATAGAGATGACCCCTTAGGGGGCCATTGGTCATGTAGTCATAGAGACCAAGATAAAGATTATGAGAGTTTTTTGGTGTTTTCCCAATTCACAAATACAGCTCGATAAGCCATCTTTCTTGTTTGAGCTTTCAATTGAAAATTCATGTATTGAATCATTTAACTAATACACTTATTTCAAAGTAAATATTATGTGTGTGTGATATTAGAGTTCTCTTTATAATCTTTAATTAATTTTGAATACTATTTATAAGTGTGACTAATTTGTTTTTATAATCATTTAAAGAATTATTATAAATATACTTATAAGATACAAATGAACATAGCCAAGAAAAGTGCAAACTAGAGAAAATAGAACATTTACTAGATAGCCTAACTAGGAAATATGCTCGATATAGGGAATTTTTCTTATATTGTGAGAAACATAATATTTCAAAGTAAATATTATGTGTGTGATATTGGAGTTTTCTTTATAATCTTTAATTAATTTTGAATACTATTTATAAGTGAATAATTATTTTTATAATCATTTAAAGAATTATTATAAATATACTTATAAGATACAAATGAAAATAGCTAGGAAAAGTGTAAACTAGAGAAAATAGAACATTTACTAGATAGCCTAACTAGGAAATATGCTCGATATAGGGGATTTCCCTAATTTCTCAAATTAGGGAAATCCCCTATATCGAGCATATTTCCTAGTTAGGCTAGGAAATAGATAGCCTAACTAGATAGCCTAACTAGGAAATATGCTCGATATAGGGGATTTCCCTAATTTCTCAAATTAGGGAAATCCCCTATATCGAGCATATTTCCTAGTTAGGCTATCTAGTAAATGTTCTATTTTCTCTAGTTTACACTTTTACTACTTATGTTCATTTATAACTAGGAAAATTTATTTTTCCTATATACTCCTTGTCTTTGCAATTGTGTTTTTGTAGATTGTGGCACTTGCCAATTTTCTTCCCCTCGATGACTCGGTTATTATGAACTGGATAGCTTCATGTATGAGACGGTAAGATGTTTTTTGCAGAGATTGCATTGGTGTTTTTCTTATAGCTTGCTTGATCACCTCTTGTTAGATGCATTTCTTAACGCCCTCAGCTTGTTTCTTTGTTAATTGTCTGTTTGGAGTAGGTCGATTTTCATTGCCTACTCTTAGCATATGCGCTTACAATTATTTCGTCGATGAATCCTAGGTTCTCTTCATCTGTCTCTCTTTCTCTCCCCCTCTCCTTCTAGGTTCCTAGTGTGAGGTGGGAATACTATCCAAGGCCCTTGGTCCCTTTGGCTAGCCTGTGCCAAGGAATATGCATCTTTATGGGGATGAGGTGCAACATGGAGCAGCGTAACACAGACCCATGTTAGGCACATGTAGAAGCACTCACACACCAGGTAGGCACGTTAGGCCTCCCGCGTTGTGAGTGAGGTTCTATGTTGCCGAGTGGCTTTAGGAGATTGCCTGAACGTGGAAACGGGATCGAAATCGTGGAAACGACGGACCGAGGAGCTGGGGAGCCATGTTGTGCCAACGGGCCGACACACGGCCGCGGGCCAGCGGATCATGGATGGAAGGCAAGTCTTGAGTCTAGGCCGTGGAGCTGGACCAGGTATGAAGGCAAGTGAACGGTGCGACCCGCAAGGAAAATGCACGAGATGCGCTCGACGGGCTGGTGGAGCCATGTCATGAAGCATGGTTGGTGGAAGGCCGCCTCCCGGCCAGTGTCACACTCGGACGTCTAGCTGTGAGGCGGCCTTCCACCAACCATGTTTCATGACTCGGCTCCACCAGCCCGTCTCGCGCGTTTTCCTTGCGGGTCTCACCGTTCACTTGCCTTCATGCCCAGTCCGGCTCCACGGCCCAGACTCAGGACTTGCCTTCCATCCATGATAAGCCGGCCCCCGACTGCGGCCCTCGACCGCGTCTTGCCTCGTCGGTATAGCACGGCTCGCCAGTCCA
Organism: Cibotium barometz; assembly: GCF_041138505.1. Classification (NCBI taxonomy): domain Eukaryota; kingdom Viridiplantae; phylum Streptophyta; class Polypodiopsida; order Cyatheales; family Cibotiaceae; genus Cibotium; species Cibotium barometz. Next base: position 13,882,318 of record NC_141047.1, on the reverse strand, counting down.
CCGTTTCCACCGTTTCGGTCATGTTCCATGTTCCGGCAATCTCACCGTCAAGGCGAGGAGGGCATCCCCCGGAGGCACTCGGCAAGATGGAACCTCACTTGCAACACGGGAGGCCTAACATGCCTACTTGGTGCATGAGTGCTTCTACGTGTGCCTAACATGGCTCCGTGCTACGCCGCTCCATTGCACCTCATCCCCATAAAGATGCATATTTCTTGGTGTGGGCTAGCATACCCCCAAGGCACCAAGGGCATTGGATAGTATTCCCACCTCACACCTAGTAGACGTAGCATATCTTTATTTCCTTCTTTCACATTACACATTATCTTGTTTTGAGAGGGGAAGGGAAATTCGTCTTTACCTTGTAATGGATCACCTCCCTTAGCACTTCATAGCTATTTTTTACTTGATTTGACCAGAGCTCAAGAGCTTAGGTATGCCCTCATAGATGGTGATGAAGTGGAATACTTATCTCTATTACTCAAGGAATTCAAGAGGTGTTTTTCCTCACTGGAAGGGGTTACATGTGGTGCAATCACATTTGATTACAAGAGTGAGAGAGTAGAGAATATTTGCTCTAGATTAAACATAATCTCTTTGGTGTATCTCTGGAAATAGGACCAGACCGCTCTACTATAGCAAATGGTGATTAACCGATATCCACTTGCCATGTGTGGTATCAGTGTGTGTGGTGAAGGTGCAATTATGAAACTCTAACATGCGGCTGTCCTCTTTTCAAGGTATGATATGCTAGAGAATTCTATTACATATTCATATTGTCTTTTGTTACTTTACTTTGGCTAACTCTATTAATTGAAGGTGTGATCAAATATGGACAAAGCACACTAGAGGAATTCAACTTCCTCCTTAAGTTATAGCCATGATGATTTTTAATTTTGCCTTGCACCTTCAAAGGTCACTGATATAAACTTATAATAAAGACATTTGTATAAATTCATACATGTACGTGATGCGTGTGCATGCACTTGTGTGCTTGAGGATAGCTATAGTATGATCTATATCCATGGTTAAGCATTGATGACATTTGTGCAGATGGTCATGGTAGACACTCCCTAGTTTGCAAGATGGAGTTGATCATTTCACAACTCATAATAAGTTAAGTTTGTTGTCTTGCACTTGTGTTTGAGCATATCTATATTATGATCAATATCCATGGTTTAGGCATTGATGATGTTCATATAGATGGTTGTGATCTCTACTCTCTAGCATGCAAGATGATTTGCGACTTCTCAATAACTCATTCATTAGTTTTGTTTTGTCTCATATCAAGTTTTGGCACATTGGATATGCTTTGGTGCATTGAGTACACACACACTATGTATAAAGATGATTTGGTCGAGTATTGTATGCTCATTTGTTTCTTTATTGCATTTCTATAGAGAAAGAGAATACGTTTTTTTGTTTCTAAGTAATACCTACTTAAATGATTTTTTGGCCATTATTAATTGAATTCTTACTTTGAAGTGTATAAACATAGATAAAGTTGGAATCTAGGAATGAAACTAGTTTTGGAGGTTGATGTTGTTCCTCTCCAAAATTGTTCCTTGATTTTTCCACACGTTTAAGATGCCCTATAATTTTACGGTAGGAGGAAGTGAATGTACTAGGATACCACCTACCATGCACTTAGGAGTGAAACCTCAAGTTATGAGCATCATTAAATCCTGATGTCATTTAATGGTCCAAGGTCCTTATATACTTATTCCTACCTAGTATTTAATATGGAATTATTCTAGAAGTCTCTTTTATTGGCCCCTCATTAGTTTTTGTAGACAACCACTCTAGGTCATGTATTCCAATTAATTCTCCCTTGGAGTGTGCACTAGAATTTTTAGGCTATGGAAATTCAAGGGAATCACTTAGGTGGCTCTTTATTTCTCTAGTTACAGTGTAGGTGCCACATTACCACAAGTTCCTTGTCACCTTACCCAAAGCTAGGATATCTAGTCAATGGTGTAGCTTTCTTGTTAGTTGGATGTGTGCTCTCATAGTACAATGTGTGTGTTGGGTAGCTTTTCTACTCAATTACTTTCAATGAAGCAGGGTAGGAAGAAGAATCATGAGCATAAAAGCAAGCATGGGGAACATAATGTAAATGTAGAGGTTAATGATGCTAAAGAAGAAAAGCAAGCATGGAGCACATAATGTAGATGCAGAGGTTAATGATGTTAAAGAAGAAAAGACGAGTCTATGAATCAAAGTTGTGAGAACTTGTTGACTTGTACTTTTGTGGAACAATCAGACTCTAATCAAGTATTGCTCGATGTTGCACTAGGTGATGCTTTAGGTGATGAGTGTGAAGAGAAGGATGTTGATCCGATTCTACTTGATTTGCTAGTAGATAATGAGGGATATGCACCTTGTCGCTTTTTGATCTCTTGGATAATTAGCCAAAAGATCAGTGTTGTGTTGTGTTGGTTTTGGTTTGTAGACTTTTGGTCATGATGAGCAAGAGTACTTCTATTTGAAAGGTACAAGCTTGTCTTCTTTGACATAGATTATGAATCTGACAATAAATCAGATTATGATGCAACTAATATAATGGATATTCAGCTTGCTAGTAATGGGCAACAAGCCCTCTTTGAGTATGAGGAATTTAAGATGGAGTTATATAATGCTTTTGTTGTACAACACCAAGCCTTACAATAAAATATTGTGAGTCAACATGATTGGTTGATAGATTCAAGTGCCAATAAGCACATGATAAGAAAGAAGGATTGGTTTGCCTCTTTTTGAAATTTTCTAGAGTTTTACTTGAGTGTGCAAACAATGAAACTTATTAGATTCATTTATGGCCATCAAACAATTGCCATGTAGAACGTCAAGGGTGAAAACTAAATAAAATACAACGATGTTTACTTTGTACTTGCTTTGCAAAAGAATTCACTTTTTGTATCTATCATGTGTGATCAAGGATTACATGTGGGTTTTACACTGTAGCAATGCCTAATCAAAGACAAGCCGAAAAGGTTGGTGGTTGGTATAGAAAATGGAATGGGTGGTATACGCTATGGACATGTTAAGTGTTTTGAATTTTCCAACATCACATGGTGGATGTATTTGATCTCATGGAACCTTAAGTTCCTTTCTATGAAGGTTGTATTTATGGTAAGATGCACATAATACTCTTCTCTTGTCATATATTGATAAGAGGACCAAGATGTCTCTTGAGGTAGCACACTCAAATTTGTGTATTCTTATGAACACTCAAGCTTTGCAAGGATCTAGATATATTGTCACCTTTATTGATGACTATTTTTATGAAAGTTTGGGTATATATGGTTTATCCTCAGATTTGTGCGTACTCAAGCTTTTTAAGGTTCTAGATATATTCTCACTTTTATTGATGGTTTTTTATTGAAATTTTGGGTTTCTTTTTTGCACTACTAATCTCAAACTTTCGAAAAGTTGTGGGAGTACAAAGAATTAGTTGAGAAAAAATCTGGACATAAGATTATATGGGAGGAGAATTTAAAATTAAAGTCTTAAAGAAGTATCGTTATAAGTAGAGGGAGATCATGATACATTTTATAGTTGCATTTACTCCTCCACAAAATGGCATGGCTAAGAGGAAAAACGATAACCTCCTAGTAGAGAGTGCAAGGTGTATGTTGAAGGACATGCATATTCTTGATGCTTATTGGGTTGAAGTTATAAACTTGAAGGGTTGGCATCATGAAGCCCTTGTTCAGATCTAAGGAAGACGCATAAGTACTACTGATGACTGACAAAGTGTAAAATAGATACAAAATGGCTAGTAGATGTAGCTACTATGGCTACTGCTTATGCAGAAGGCTCTAGGAGTGCTCCTCCATGCGAATGCAAACTTTGTATTGCTCCATGAGGCTCATGATTTCTCCTCCATGGGCTGGAAGATGGTAGCTCACCTACATGGGGTTGTAGGGACGTCTTTTTAGACTGCATGAATTGTGGATACCTTGCCTGCTGATGCCAAATGTGGTGGAAGATTGTTGATAGATGGCTTTTGAACCTGTGCCCTGATTTGTATGCTTGGACTGGGGGAAGATGGTGGCCAACTAAGTGGTGAATGCTAGTTGAACTGATTTGTATTTGAGGACTGGACTTGGGCGAGCAAAGTGTGTTGAATGTGTGTGGGGAGAGGCATGGCTATTTTTAGCTCTAGGGATGACTTGCACATGTCAAGTGACTGCACACTTCTTTAGTCTTATTTTAATGCACACATGCTTTGTCTTGTTTTAATGCACATATGCTTTGTCTTGTTTAGTCATTGTTTCTCTTAGTCTTTTGGCACTGCTAGGAGTCGAACTTACGTTGGGTGCTGCCTGTGCGGCCGACACTCTCTCTTTCGTGTGTGCAGATTCAAATAATGCATATGATGTAGATATCTTCCATCTTGAGTCTCTTTTATTGCCTCCAAAGTGACTCCAAAATTAGTAATGTATCACTTAGATAAGAAATTTTAAAATTCCTCTAGGGAAAAAAAATATTTACATTATGGGATTTATATATTTTGTAAAATTTTACAGAGGGGGTGTAAGGAAATGCTAAAAATAGGTTATATATGGATTTATAAAAGAAGCCTTGAACGGACGTGATATAGACATATTACACTAAGTGTGTTTTTTTTTAATTTTGACAATTTGAGAACTAAAGGAGAGTTTTAGCTCTCCAATTTTTGCCAAAATTTTTTTTTTTTAATGCCGCAAACCCCTTTGCTACATATATCAAATTCAAGCTCACATTTTGTTGATTCATGTGTACACACATGCAATTAGTCTAATTGGCATGCTACTGACGCAATGGTGGGATTATATTCATCAAAATCCCATGATTTTGTGCTCAATTGAGTAATTTGTTTTTCATTTTTTTAAAAAAGAGTACAAAATTAAACAAAATTAATAAAATTGACCAAAGAAACTTGAAATTGCAATGGTTAAGAGTAACAAGAAGTGATTAGAAACATGAAAACATGAAATTGATGCAAAAAAACAAAAACACATGATTTTGGGGGATTTTTATTAATTGAATCATTCCTTTTCTTGTTTGTAACCCAAATAAAGCATGCAAGCAATGCAAGGATGCTTGGCAAGAGGGTGATGTCCCGAAAATGAAACCATTTATGTCGGGCCTTTTGGCCACTCAATGGGACTCTTCTCTCATGCATTGGGGAGTCTAAACTCCAACCCAAGCCCAATATGCCATGGAAAATACGCAATGCATTAGTGAGGCAACTCTCACTTACCTCTATCTTGTTTGCTTGAATCGGGGACCCCTCATGTGGTAGCTACATCAATGGAAGCATGTCAAAGTAGCTCAACAAAGCTGCCCACACCACCATGCCTCAAGTGTAGCCAATGCTCTCTCTGTCACTCCCTTCCTCACACACACACTCACACAAGCATTGAAGGCAAGAGATAGGCAAGGTTTGAGAGAAGAATAGAGCACTATCTTCACTTGAGAGCATACAAGCATGCATACAAGAATGAGGATTTAGAGTTACAATTTGACCTTTATACTTGGCTCATAATGTTCACACTTGGTCGGAAAATGTTAAAAATAAGGTCGTAGTGCATCAAAGACTGCCTAAACTAGTGCATAAACCTTGTCCTAGCTAGTAACTCTAACCACTAGCTCTTCACCGCATTCAATTAGTTGCAATTATTCTTGGCTTTGATACCACTATTTTGCGGGAGGTTGGCATGAACCTAAATTAATTATTACAACAATATAAAATATCAAGCATAAATAGAATAAATAATTACTCAAGTCATAAGATCAGGTCTAATTTTCTCCCACATTAGAGTGAGCCCACGCTTTCTCTTAGTGTACTTAAATATATTTCTTGAGATAGCTTTAGGGGCTCAAAATAGTGTGCTTTACAAATATGATGACTTCTTCAAGAATATCTTTCTTTAAAAGTATCTTGCTTTAAAAATAGCTTTCTTGAGCATGTAAGCTAAACTACTTAAAAAATAGTCTAAAATCATATAAAACTGTACATATCTCAAAAAAATTGAATATGCACAAGGGAGCTTTCATATGTCCCAAATAATAAATACATTACTGAAAAATATGAACAACATCCAAAATGAATTAATGGTGCTTGTCATTGCAAAATCAAATATTATTTGTTAACATTTAAAAATCATTGATCTCAAAATATTCCGAACCACCACAAGCTCATCTCCATTATCCAATCCAATTATCTTCACTTGCATCAACTAAGCCATTTAATTAATAAATAAATTGATTAAAAATATAAAAAATCATATGAAGCTTCAGATTCTCAACACAATGCAACCAATACTCCCATGCATGTATGGATTCACCCATGTACATGTAAAGTAAGATATGATCGCCTGGATCTATAAAGGAATCCTAATCTAAAATTGTCTAGGAGAATTCATAAAAGTGGGAAACATGGGAATATATATTCTATGGATTAACTCCAATCCAAAAATAAAAGAAAGCATGGGAATACATATTCCATGACTTAAATTCTCATAGCACACACTAGGGGTGACAAGCAACTGTCCTTAGTTGTCACAAAATCATAAATAATCATTATGGGCTAGTATCCATATAAGATGCAATCAAGGATGGATAGGCATCGAGAGGGCATGATTAGGTAGCCATTGAGGATCTTTGATGATGGGTAGCCTTTATACTTGACCAAATATTGATGATAATAATTATCTTTCCTTGTTGTTGTCTAAATGAAAAAATAAAAAAGGTTAACACTACAAAACTATATTTAACAAACGAATGTCAAATTATTAGAAATTAATTTGATGCTAGAGTGATATGTGAATAGAAAGTTAGAGCAAAAAGTTATCATTTTCTATCAGTTATGAGTGAAAAATAAGAGTGTGATTCTACAATCCTCTAAAGATATGTGTTTCCATCATTGATGACAAATATCTTTTTAGGAGGTAGGAGGGATCGAAGGGAGAATAAGTGAGAGAGAGACTGTCACCACATACGGTGGTGTCGTCTTTGATTCTATATCCACAAATAATTCCATGTTCTTCCATAAGTGACCAAGCTGAATATTAGGAGGGAATATGCCAGTGTTACCTATGGAGATCATGAAAAAACATGGAGATCATGCAGAAAAAAAAGTTCATGGTTGTTCATTCGAGTCTTTTATCATTCGTCCTCTTGTTTATCATGAAGATGTGGAGTAACGCCTGAAATACATGTGCGTTGCATGTAGATATATATGGGAGGTGCAAACATTTGGCCATGACATGTAGGAGCTCAGATGGTTGTCGTGGATTTTAAGGAGTCATTGTGAAAGGGACCAATTATTCTAGCAAAAAGAAATTCAAAAAATAAGTTAGCATAAAAGAAATATGAAATAACATTACCTTGATTTTAATCAGCACAAGTAAGTTATTGAGAATATATCCAATTTACTGTGAAAACTTCCAAAAAAAATTGATTGGTTATTTTTTAAATAATTTTTTAGGAATCTATGAGAATTTGAGGGCTGAAAAGAAGGAGCTATGGAAGGATACTTATTTCTTGAAATTCTAGAAAGTTTTGTTACTTGGGAGAAATCTGTAAAGGTTTGTTTGAAGGGCTGAAAGTAGATATTTAAAGAAAAAAAATGAGAATTTGGAGAGGCTTTAAGGTTTTAAAGATGAACTTTTAAAGAATAAGCTTTTAATGATATAAATCTTAAAAAGAAGCTTTTAAGTATAAAGCTTTAAAGCTTAGAAAAAACATACGTGATTTTAAAAAGTAAATTAGGAAAAAAGATCACCCTGATGCCATTGAGGAGGAGGTGAAGATGAAATTCAGCCATTCAGACCAAGGCAAAAGTGGCTATGAGGCTCCACGGGTGGGTGAAAACATCGGTGGTTTTGGTCGATCGGGAAGAGGGTTGAAAATTAGAAAAATGGCTTTGAGTTCTTGGGTAGGTGGTTTTGAAAATGGAAAAGTGGTTTTCCACCTTGTAGAGACTCTTGGGTAAAAGAGTTATGGGTTTTTATTATCCAATGAACAAAAGAATTCTTTTCTTTGAAACCATAGTCTCTCTATGCTTGCAATTTAAAAATTCTTTGTCCACTAGCTCTTCATCACTTTCAATTAGTTGCAATCACTCTTAGCATTGATCCATTGTTTTATGGGAGGTTGAAATGAACCCAAATTAATGGTTGTAATAACATAAAATATCAAGCATAAATAGAATAAAGAATTGGGTCCAATTTTCCCTCACACAAAGTGATCCCATGCTTCCACTTGGTGTACTTAAATATATTTCTTGAGATAGCTTTTGGGACTTAAAATAGTGTGCTTTAGGAATATATAGACTTCTTCAAAAGAATAGCTTGCTTCAAAAGTAGCTTGCATTAAAAGGAATATATAGACTTCTTCAAAAGAATAGCTTGCTTCAAAAGTAGCTTGCATTAAAAGGCTTGCTTGAGCTTGCAACCTAAACTACAAAAATATATGGGAGTCTAAAATCATATAAAAGTGTACATATTTTGAAAAATCAAATATGCACAAGGGAACTTTCATATTGCTAATAAATGTGAATGACATCCAAAATGAATTAATGGCACTTGTCACAAAATCAAATATAATTTATCGACATTTCAAAATTGGTCATCTCAAAATATTTATGACAGCCACCACACATTATCCAATCCAATGATCTACACTTTTATCAACTAAGTCGATCAATTAATAAATTAATTGATTAAAAATATAAACAACCATACAAAACTTCATATCATCAAGATGATATAACAAATACTCCCACGCATGTACAAATTCACCCATGTACGGGTAAAGGAAGCTACAATTATCCGGATTTAGAAAGCTGTCCCAATCTAAACCCGTCTAAGAGAATTCATAAAAATGGGAAACATGGGAATATATATTCCATGGACTAACTCCAATACATAAATAATAGAAAATGTGGGAATATATATTCCATCAATTAACTCCTCATAACATGCCCTCAGGGGGGTGACAAGCAACTGTCCTCAGTTTGCCACAAAATCATAAGTTTTGAGAATGTATTCAATTTGCTGTGTGAAAGCTTCCAAAAGTTTTCAAAAATTGATTGGGTATTTTTTGTATTTTTTGGAAATTTATGAGAATTTTTGGTCTCAAAAGAATGAGTATTGGAATAATATGGATTGCACTAGCGAGTGAAATCATAATTGCCATAAGCACACAGCTTAATCCTAACCTCAAAGATTAATGCTACTCTAATCAATATAATCAAAGAAGATTAAGATAAACATAACTAGCACAAAGCTAGAAGTGAAGCAAGAGATTAACACATAGTGACAAGCAAAGAGATAAGCTTGGGACAAGTATTTCCACAAAGGAAGGTCACAAAGACCTATCAAGCTTGCTAATTATTCACAAAGAAAGGTACAACTTATATAGGATCCAAGATCCCTCCCAATGACCTAAGCAATGATGTCAAGGGCTTGCCACCTAGCCCTTATCTAGATCCATCTAGGATTTATTATTCCCTTTAGTAATTGGCCACTTACATAAGAGAATAACCTTAGACTTCATGTCTATTATTCTTATGCTCAACTAAGTTGTCCCCAATGTGCACACAATGAATGCTAGATCACCTAGATTCCAACACTCCCCCTTGATCAAGCATCCATACCATGCAGCGTGTACTTATCAAGTATTCACACATCACACTCAGTGATAGTTAGTGCCAGTGGCTTAACCAATTAGATTACATCAACCACAAAGGTTACATGCACATAATCAATTTATGTTTTCCCTCACTAGTGTCACACATGCATTTCATGCATGCCATGTTGACACCATTTGTTAAGACCAATCACACACATGTAATCTCGTGTAAATCTCACACATGCATAACTTATGCATGCCATGTCAGTCTGGTGAATTGCAGACCGCCACCATGGTATTGATGACCACGGCGCTTAGTGCTTCCCCTTGATGACCACCGCACTTGGCACACTGCCTGGTGTTGATAGCCACCACACTTAGTGTTTTGTTGGCCTCTACTAACAAGAGAAAAGAGAATAAGGAAAAGAATAACCCCTCTTTTTCTCAACTTCTCTCACACTATTCTCCCTCTTGTTAACATATTACTCATAATCTATTGTAGCAACATCTCCCTCGACCTCCCCAAGGTTAAAGAGACACTACACTTAGATATGATAAATAGAAAGAAATAGAACTTAGAGAATGCATAGGAGAAGATTATCCCCTATAATAATATAATACACATAGGATTAAAGAGCATGATCAGAGAGATGAGAAGCATAATGTGGACTCCAACACACAGTTAGCCCCACACATTCACAAAGAAGGTAGTAATGTTGGTAATCATGAGGACACTAACACACAATTAGCACCACCTAAAACCTTTACAATGAATTCAATCTATGTGTTTTTCATTGGCATTCAGTTTAGATAAAGGTGTAGCTAAATTTTGGTGATCTTGTTAAGAAAGGGGGGATTTCATCTACCCCCTTCCCCATATCCGTATTCTATGTCTTCCTTTTAGGGTTTTGCCTTGTGCTCTTTAGTTTCTAGCGTTTTTTCATCAGGGTTGGGGGCTCCAGGCGCTTTCACAGGTGGGTTGCCATCTTGGGGATGTTGTGGTTTCTTTGATTTGAATCAGTACCCTCGCTACCATCTTCGCGTCCTTAATCCCCTCTACTTGACCCCTATCCACCCCTCTACTTGACTCCTCCCACCTGCCTCTCCTCAATGCCCTTCACTTGCATTTTGCCCCTACCTTACTTTTGCCTTCTTTGTAGCTTGTGATTGCTGCTTGCCCTCATTGTCTACCCACTTTCTTTGTAGCTCATCATCCTCGCTGCTGCTGTTGTCAACTTATTACCATGCCCACGATCTTTGAAGAAACCAGTTGAGCTTTGTTTCACATCCTTCCATTCACATCCAGTCAAGGTTTTTGCACCATCTCCACGTCCCCAGTGCCTATCTTATGCTCCTTGCATCACTAATCTCCCTTCCTCCTCCTCCTAATTGATTGCCCTGCTAGCCTCTTGCTCAACAATGTACCACCACAATCTTCTTTTCTCAATGGTGTACTTGCCATTCTCACCCCTAGTTCCTCTTCAACGAATGAGAAGAATGAAGTGTACATGTCACTAGAAAACCTATCAAACACTCACATTGGTTGCAACCTCCATGTTGGTAGTTGAGCTAGATTACTCAAGTGTGCCCTCGTCCATTAATACACCATAGGATAAGACATTAATAGAGGTGAGAGTCCAAATTAAGAAGAGCTATAGAGTTAATAGAGGTGAGAGTCCAAATTAAGAAGAGCTATAGATTACTCAAGTGTGCCCTCATCCATTAATACACCATAGGATAAGACATTAATAGAGGTGAGAGTCCAAATTAAGAAGAGTCCAAATTAAGAAGAGCTATAGAGTTAAAGAGAGCTCTCCTCACCTTGCTACTGTGCTCAATATGGATGGAGAAGAAGTAGGTAAGAAAAGAACAAGTCAAGCATGCTCTCAATCAAATCCCTAATCTCATGAACATTATCAAGAAAGAAAAAAATTATGCAAGTAACAAGTAACAAGAATGAAGTAAACTTAAAATCAAATTCTCATAATGGGCTCCATTTTTTTCCATTACTCAAAATGCATTATAAACAAAGTCTCAAGGGTTACAACTAGCCACCCATAGAATTTTAGGGGTGCCCATTACCAAAATTACAATTGGTGCTACCCATAGGAGGCTTGGGATACACATTACCAACATGAGCTATTCTAGGCAATGTATATATAAAAACTGATTGGCCAAATTTTACAAAAGCTCTCATATCTTGTTATTCTAATGAGTGTAAAAGTTGTGCTATTTTTACATTAAAGGGAATGTTAACCATTGTGGTTAACATGCCCCCTCTCTAAGCTATATTTCATCCTTGGAATTGGTGAGGAATGGTATGGAGATTAGTAGAATCTATAATTGGACCATTTGTGGAAGAATGTGTATTGGCTTTGCAAATATCTAAAAGTGTAAGATAAGTTTTAGTAGTGTGTCTAGAAGTGGGTCTCAAATTTTGCAAAACATGTATCTAGCAAAGTATTACATCCACTAATATCTAATGATTTTTTTAAAATGTCATTTTGTTTGTTGACATTGAAGGCCAACCCATTAACTAGGTGCATTAAAGGCCCAACCCATGAACCAAGAGCATGTAGGTGTTAGCATATAGGTGTTAGCATGTAGTTGTTATCATATAGGTGTTAGCATATAGGTGTTAGCATGTAGTTGTTATCATATAGGTGTTTGGTAACTCCCTTTAGTAAGTCAATGATAAGCAAGAAGAACCTCATGGTGGTCACTATGAATGGATTGGGAATATTTGTTGAGATGTTAAGCACAACTAGGTGCTGAAGGCATTAATGAACTGCTCGGGTGATAGCTTTTGCACTTGTGCAACTAGCATGGTTGGTGAGATTATGGTTGATATGCTGCCAATAGACAACTAACTGTGCATGACAGTGATATTTAGATTACTAGAGTATGGCATAGTTAAGCTGAGCAATCATCCTCCCTCTTGCTTTGCCATATGGGTTCAGCAACCCCTTTCTCCCTCTACTGGCCAACTATATTAGCAGGTCGACTCGCCTGGTTGTCCCCTCCTGAGTTACTAGCCATACAGCAGCAGATCATCTTCTGATCTGGCTGTACAGCAAGAACAGCTATGGGTATCTTTTGATCTGGTCGTACAGTGCATCTAAGAACAACTCTTCTTCTCTCTCATCCGCCTAGCTGTTTCTAGAACTCTTCGCAAGTATGACCGTACAGTCGAGCCTGGATTGAAGGCTTGTTCGTGGACTATTTTGAGAGTTTTTCTGGGATTATCTTGGAGACATCAAGGACTAATTTGAGAACTCCTCTCAAGAAGATGATTTGAGGCTCCATCCTGGAGGGGGATGTTTTGGCACAGATTTTGAGGCACTTCTATTTTGGCACTTTCGTTTTGCCCACTTGAATGTGATGCGTTACGGCGGGCTTTTTGGGACTAGATGGTGGATGGCTTGCCAGATGTTGGCAGCAGGCAGGGACACTGCAGTTCTTGCATTTGCGGTACGCAGCACAGGGAATCTTTTTTGAAGCAGGCTGCTAGGCAGGCTTGGAAACCTTTGGGGTTCATACACACTGACTTGTGTGGACCTATGCAGACCCCATCCTTGGGAGGTTCTTTGTACTTTATGCTCCTACTTGATGATTGTAGAGCTGATTTAAATGGGTTTATTTTCTTTCCCAAGAGAACCAAGTCTCTGCTCGATTCAAGGAGTGGCATGTTATGGTAGAGAAGGAGTTTGGATTGCTCGTGAAGACTCTTCAGTCTGACAAAGGAGGAGAATTCTCTTCCAATGCTTTTGTGCAGTTTTGTGTGGAACATTGCATCAATGAGAGCTGGCCAATACAGGTTAATCTTCAAAGAACGGAGTAGTTGAACCAAATTGTGGTGGAGACTGCGGAACATTGCATCAACGAGAGCTAGCCAATACAGGTTCACTGTAAGATTCCTCCCCTAGCCTTCGAGGTATGCAGGAGTAAGAATCTCCCTTTTCTGATCTTATAATTATTCCCTCTCTAAAATAAAAGAAAGATTCTGTTTAAAAAGGGAAGACACTTTTCCTAGAATACTTCTCAGGAGTCCCACCTATTTTAAGGATTCAAAACGATGAGTTCACAGTGTTTTGGATGCCAAGGATTTGGTCATCAGCAGTTAAAAGACTGCCCAGGATCGACAGAAGCAGTATGCAGATAAGAAGAGGACAGTCAGAGAATTTAAAGAAGCCGATATGGTCTTCATTCGAGTACGGCCCAAAAGAAGTTCTTTATCTCTTGGGAAGTATAAGAAATTATCCCTCAAATATTGTGAGCCTTATCTGAATTCAAAGAAAGTAGGTGACTTAGCCTACGAGCTTTTTTTACCTCCTCATCTCAAAGTTCATAATGTATTTCATGTAAGCCTTCTATAGAAATATGTGCCAAACCCAAATCATGGAAAGACGGTAAAACTTCAGAGTGGGGCAAGATACCGTTGGCTTCTAGGTTACGCTAGCTCCTTCCTTTATATAAGTCGTAACTTTTACTTATCGCTCACAGTAATCTTACTTCCATTGATCTCCTTTCTTTCTTAATCTCCTTCATGGCTTGGCAATAGGAATTAGTTTTATCCATGATGATTTCTCACCTTCAAGACGTAAGCGAGTCTGTGAAGAAGGATTTTATAGAACTATATGAGCACTCACTTTTTCCTCACCTAGGAACTTCTGTAGCTCAGACCAAATGGCGGACCTATCAAGACATAACTAGGGTAACACCCTGGGGTCAGTAGCATTTTCGTAACAATGTCCGCTTGGCCATGGTTATTGAAGCTTTGGGTTTGGGTCCCCGATACTACTGCGTGATGAGATCAAGGCATGGTGGATTTTCTGAGCGGGTCTTCTTACTAGCATGCTTTCTTCCTCACCAAAAGATATGCCTTTATCCCATTTTTGGCTTGCCTCTTAGAGGTCCTTTTATTAGATCACCTCACACCACTGAGGTAGGTGCTGCAATATCCAGCTGAATTATTTCCATAGATGAGTTACCTTATACGTGTGCAGCTTGTGAGTGCTGCTTTTGTGACCATATAATGGACGGGCTTATGGAATTGTAAAAAGTTCTTCTATCTTGCCGTATATGTTCCAAGAGTGAATAAAGTTGAAATCTTTGTTCTTGTCTTGAGTCTTGCTCTCTTTGAGACTTTTCTTGGTGGTTAATCTTAATTAAATTTTCTCTTAGTCTCATATTCGTGCATCTTGCGAAATTACCCCCAGATGAGGACATCTCGTGTTTTTTAAGTGGGAGAGAATGTAAGATTCCTCCCCAGCCTCTCAAAATGTCCAGCATCTTTCTCCTATAATCAATTCTCTCTTCAGAAATATAAGAGATCTCGTCTCTGCCTGTTTTGACATAGAGAGAGAAAATATTCTAGTGAGAGAATATTCAAATTATGAATATTTTTGGATAGAAAAATAACTCATCTTATTAAAATTCTAGAGAGAGAATATTCAGATTATGAATATTTTTGGATAGAAAAATAACTCATCTTATTAAAATAAGTTCCCCTGAAACAGAAATTCAAAAAAGAACTTTTCAATGTGCAATTGGAATTAATTGGAAATGGGTATGAAGGACCTTAGCCTAAAGGTCTAGATTTTCAGAAATTTTTGGATTATGGTCCAATTAAGGTTCCTATGGACCAATAAGATCAATCCATGTGTGGGGAGGAGATAAATCTAATTTTGTAAAAGATGATACCCAAAAATGAGTAAATGCTCACATAAGATGAAGAGTTGACTATGTACAAGGTTTATTAGTAAGAAACTATGAGTAATATAAAAAATATGAGATATTTTGGATATCCAAAAATGAGTAAATGCTCACGTAAGATGAAGAGTTGAAAATGTACAAGGTTTATTAGTAAAAAACTATGAGCAATATCAAAAATATGAGATATTTTGGGTATCCAAAAATGAGTAAATACTCACATAAGATGAAGAGTTGAAAATGTACAAGGTTTATTAGTAAAAAAACCATGAACAATATTAAAAATATGAGGTATTTTGGGTATAATGATTCCATTTTGACACATATGTAAGGAAGGGGAGTCCATTAAAGGAGGTGCAAATTTCACATGCTTGAATGAGTTTTAAACTCATAAAAATTGAGATATTTCATCTCTCCTCTCTCCTAATTCAAGTCTAGTTGCAAAAAGTCAGCTTAACTGACCTAAAAATGGTCAAAAATTGACCAAACTGAGTTGGAAAATTCTAGAATCAGTTTGTTTGGTTAGGATCTCACTTTTCCCTATAAATAGAGGCCTTCTCCTTTGTTGAAACTTAACAATGTCTAATGTTACTCTACTCCACCCAAGCCAAGAACTATGAATTTGTTAATCCTCCCCAGCCTCTCAAAATGTCCAGCATCTTTCTCCTATAATCAATTCCCTCTTCAGAGATATAAGAGATCTCGTCTCTGCTGCCTGTTTTGACATAGAGAGAGAGAGAGAAAATATTCTAGAGAGAGAATATTCAGATTATGAATATTTTTGGATAGAAAAATAACTCATCTTATTAAAATAAGTTCCCCTGAAACAGAAATTCAAAAAGAACTTTCCAATGTGCAATTGGAATTAATTGGAAATGGGTATGAAGGACCTTAGTCTAAGGGTCTAGATTTTCAGAAATTTTTAGATTATGGTCCAATTAAGGTTCCTATGGACCAATAAGATCAATCCATGTGTGGGGAGGAGATAAATCCAATTTTGTAAAAGATGATACCCAAAAATGAGTAAATGCTCACATAAGATGAAGAGTTGACTATGTACAAGGTTTATTAATAAGAAACTATGAGTAATATAAAAAATATGAGATATTTTGGGCATCCAAAAATGAGTAAATGCTCACATAAGATGAAGAGTTGAAAATGTACAAGGTTTATTAGTAAAAAACTATGAGCAATATCAAAAATATGAGATATTTTGGGTATCCAAAAATGAGTAAATACTCACATAAGATGAAGAGTTGAAAATGTACAAGGTTTTAGTTAAAAAACCATGAGCAATATTAAAAATATGAGATATTTTGGGTATAATGATTCCATTTTGACACATATGTAAGGAAGGGGAGTCTACTAAAGGAGGTGCATATTTCACATGCTTGAATGAGTTTTAAACTCATAAAAATTGAGATATTTCATCTCTCCTCTCTCCTAATTCAAGTCTAGTTGCAAAAAGTTAGCTTAACTGACCTAAAAATGGTCAAAAATTGACCAAACTGAGTTGGAAAATTCTAGAATCAGTTTGTTTGGTTAGGAGCTCACTTTTTCCTATAAATAGAGGCCTTCTCCTTTGTTGAAACTTAACAATGTCTAATGCATTGTTACTCTACTCCACCCAAGCTAAGAACTATGAATTTGTTAATAATTCATTAGTTTTTGACATTTCCCTCTTCCAAAGATTGGTGGCCACTCTTGTTCAAACAAGAGTTGAAGCCTCAAACCATCAAGCCAAAGGAAAGCTATCAAAGTCATTAGTAAGTTGGTGGTTCTTCTTTCTTTCAATTATTTTATGGGTTTTTATGGTTTTAAAATGGTTTTTATGCTTTATGTCTTCTCTATAATGTTAGGCCTCATTACAAAAGGCATTCCCCTCTCTTCTCTAACAAAACCAACCATTCTCTATCCTAGGTGAATGGTTAAGTGATTAATGTCAAATTTTTATAATGTTTATCTCAATTAAATGAAAAAAAAATATTTACTTTAGGATAATTTCAATATTGGTGTACTTTTAATTAGTTTTAAAGATGTAGAAAATTGAAAAATGGTCAGCCATACAAAGGAGGTTATGGTGAAATTTTTAGAAATTAGTAAAGAAAATTTATCTTTTTTTTAAATTAAAGAGTTACTTTTAGCATAATTGAATTTCATGCATAGAGGTATGCATAAAACATGAATATTTTATTATAAAAGTGTTACTTTTAGCTTAATTGAATTTCATGCATAGAGGTATGCATAATAGATGAATATTTTATTATAAAAGTGTTACTTTTAGCATAATTGAATTTCATGCATAGAGGTATGCATAAAAGATGAATATTTTATTATAAAAGTGTTACTTTTAGCATAATTGAATTTCATGCATAGAGGTATGCATAAAAGATGAATATTTTATTATAAAAGAGTTACTTTTAGCATAATTGAATTTCATGCATAGAGGTATGCATAAAAGATGAATATTTAATGATAAAAATGTTACTTTTAGCATAATTGAATTTCATGCATAGAGATATGCATAAAAGATGAATATTTTATTATAAAAGTGTTATTTTTAGCATAATTGAATTTCATGCATAGAGGTATGCATAAAAGATGAATATTTTATTATAAAAGTGTTACTTTTAGCATAATTGAATTTCATGCATAGAGGTATGCATAAAAGATGAATATTTTATGATAAAAGTGTTACTTTTAGCATAATTGAATTTCATGCATAGAGGTATGCATAAAAGATGAATATTTTATTATAAAAGTGTTACTTTTAGCATAATTGAATTTCATACATAGAGGTATGCATAAAGGATGATTATTTTATTGTAAAAGTGTTACTTTTAGCGAAATTGAATTTCATGCATAGAGGTATGCATAAAAGATATGGGAAGTGTTAAGATGTGATAAGATGCATATGAGATGAGTTAGGATGTGATAAGATGAGTTAAGAAGTGATAGGATGTGTATGGGATAAGGTAAGAAGTGTATGTGATGGGATAAGATGTATATGGGTTGTGATAGGGTGAGAATATGGATGTGAATGTGGATGGGTATGTATGGATGTATGCATGTAGATGTGGATGCATGAATGTGGATATATGGATGTGACTGTGGATGTGGATGTGGATGCATGGATGTAAATGTGGATGTGTATGTATGGATGTATGCATGTAGATGTGGATGTATGGATGTGAATGTGGATGTGGATGTGGATGTATGGATGTGAATGTGGATGTGGATGTATGGATGTATGCATGTAGATGTGGATGTGAATGTGGATGTATGGATGTGAATGTGGATGTGGATGTGGATGTATGGATGTGAATGTGGATGTGTATGTATGGATGTATGCATGTAGATGTGGATGTGGATGTATGAATGTGGATGTGGATGTATGGATGTGAATGTGGATGTGTATGTATGGATGTATACATGTAGATGTGGATGTATGAATGTGGATGTGGATGTGGATGTATGGATGTGAATGTGCATGTAGATGTGGATATAGGAAAGAGGATGTATGAATGTGCATGTAGATGTGGATGTATGAAAATGGATGAGTATGTATGGATGTATGCATGTAGATGTGGATGTATGAATGTGGATGTGGATGTATGGATGTGAATGTGGATGTGGATGTGGATGTATGGATATGAATGTGGATGTGTATGTATAGATGTATGCATGTGGATGTGGATATATGAATGTGGATGTGGATGTATGGATGTGAATGTGGATGTGGATGTGGATGTATGGATGTGAATGTGGATGTGTATGTATGGATGTATGCATGTAGATGTGGATGTGGATATATAGATGTGAATGTGGATGTGGATGTGGATGTATGGATGTGAATGTGGATGTGAATGTATGGATGTATGCATATAGATGTGGATGTATGAATGTGGATGTGGATGTATGGATGTGAATGTAGATGTGGATGTGGATGTGGACGTGTATGTATGGATGTATGCATGTAGATGTGGATGTATGAATGAGGATGTGAAAATGGATGTATGCATGGATGAGTATAAAGAATAATGAATGTGAATGGGTATGGGAAATAATGTGTCATCGATATGAGTAAAGGGATGAGAATGAATACATATGAATGGAATGTGGAATAAGTAATGTGGTTTGAGGAGGTATAATATGGAAAGACGGAGTTCGATATAGAAACTGTATTTTGTGACTGTTTGTAAATGACTGTTTTATGTCAAGAATGCTGGGGAAGCATTTTGACCGTCTTATGGATTAAGGTCATGGAGACCTAACTGATAAAGTTGCAACTGCTGACGGAGAGTCAATGGAGGACGTCTCGCGTAGCAAGGTCGACCGAGGTCTTGACCAGCCTCGGTTCGATTTAAATGGTGAGCTTCCGGTACAGTGGATGAGCGACCAAGGAAGCGGCCTATGAGTGAAGCGCTAGGTCACTTGCGAAGGATCCTAGAGGGTGCTGACCATACGGTGCTCGAGCTCTGGGTCGCCGAAGATACCCACACGTGTGTCGTGGAAGATATTGGAACAAGGAATAAGAGTTGTTTTCTGAAACCGGGCATGGATCTGGTTGATTGACCTTGCTGGTCTTCAATGGATGTCCATGGCTCTTTTTATGGATCTGTTGGTTGATCTTGTTGATCTTCAACGAGAGTCCATCTTGATTTTTATAAGTGATGATTTGCCGAGTATTATGGACTAGGAACTATTGAAAAGGCCCCTGAGTGGACAGGTGGTGAGCGTTCTGGTTGCCAATGATGCCATAAATACTGTGATGAAGGAATGAGGGGAAATTAAGAATCAACCGGATAATTTGGAAGATTGTGATCAGTGATATTATGGTTTCATTAAAGGATTGTTTTAAAGTTAGCTGATGCTAAGAAAAAGGCAATTTCATATTGGGTGTGTAAGTGGTGTGGCTAGTTTTATGTTTCCTAAGAAAAAGGCAATTTCATATTGGGTGTGTAAGTGGTGTGGCTAGTTTTATGTTTGCATGAACTTCCGGCAAAGGGTATTGTGGAATCCCTTGCATCTATTGGCGTTTCAATAGATGATGATGATAAGGTGGAAGTCTGTCTACGTGGCCTCGGGCCACAATACAAGGCATTCAAGACGTCTATTCGAACTCCAGAAAACATTCCCAATTTCACAAATTTGGTGTCTATGTTGATTATAGAAGAGAAGAGCTTGGGTGAAGACCAATAGTCTTCACAAAACAAAAACAGCTCAGAGCAACAGGCCTTCTACACAAGTTCAGGAAGAGGATGCCGTAGAGGAGACCGTGGACGTGGCCAAGGAGGTGGCCGAACAGGTAATCAAAATTATGGCCAGCAGCAGCAGCAACAACAATCCCAGAATTCATAACAACAACAACAACACGCAGGTGGAAGAGGCCAATTCAGAGGGAGGAGGAGTCAAAGAGGTCGTGGAAATTGGCAAAGGCAGTATAATGATACACATGGATGCTTTTATTGTGGTAAGCCTGGACATGTGCAGGCAGATTGTTATAAGAAGCAGGGTGATATGCAAAATGGAAAATTGCAGCAAAACAACTATGCATTCTCAAGCAGAAACAATGAGGATAATGAAAGGTTGTTTGTTATGCAGCATGTTATTAATGCCATATCTGAAAATGTTGAAGCAGCACATAAAGATGATGTATGGTACGTTGATTTCAGGTGCTTCGAACCACATGACAAGTCATGGGGAGAGGTTCAAGGAGATGAAAAACATTGAAAGACCAGGTTTTGTGGACAGGGGATGACAGTGCTTATCCAATTACCCATGTTAGAGATGTGCCATTGTCTATGCAGGATGGCAAAGTGAAGTACCTTGCAGATGTACTTCATGTTCTAAATATAACAAAGAATCTGGTTTCAGTTGGCCAGATGATTGAGCAGGGTTTGTAGGTTCGAATTAACCCTGATGGTTGTTATGTTGAAGACTTTAAAGACAAGTGCAGGTTGGTTGCAAAAGGCAACAGAGTGGACATAATGTTTACATCGAATGTAAACATGCCTGAAGTGAGTGCTGCGATGTTTGTAAATGATTTAGGAATTGTTGCACACAGACATTTGGCATAAAAGAATTGGACATGTGAATGTGCAGAGAATGAAGTCTATGCAGACTAAAGGAATTGTGACAGGACTGCCAAAGTTTAAAGTTAAAGGTATGCAGAAAATATGTGAAGCATGCCAATTTGGAAAGCAAACAAAGCATGTATTTCCACGTAGCAGAAATGTGAGCAGAAATGCACTAGATGTTGTGCATTCAGATGTATGGGGTCCTATGAAGACCATGTCTATGGGAGGCTGCAGGTATTATGTGACATTTATTGATGATCACACAAGGAAAGTGTGGGTATACTTCATGAAGGAGAAGAGTGAGGTGTTCACTCATTTTAAGAATTTCAGAGTTATGGTTGAAAAGCAAACAGGGAAATATGTAAAGTGCCTACGGTCAGATGGAGAGGGAGAGTACTCCTCCAATGAGTTCTCTGAATTTTTGAAGAAGAATGGTATTCGGAGACAATTTACATGTAGATACACTCCGCAGCAAAATGGAGTTGCTGAGCGAAAAAACAGGCACATTGCTGAGATTGCGCGAGCATTGATGGAAGAGAAGAATATGCCGCATAGCTATTGGGTTGAGGTTGTTTTTGATGTAAACTGCTGTAGAAACAGCCTCAACCCAATAGCTATGCGGCATATTCTTCTCTTCCATCAATGAACATGACTCCAACTGCAGCCATACATGATGTAACTCTAGAGGAGAGGTTTACTGGCAAAAAATGTGATTTTTCTCATCTGAAAGTCTTTGGATACATTGCATATGTGCATGTGCCAAATGAGCTGAGAACTAAGATGGATCTAAAAGCTGAAAAATATGTGTTTATTGGGTATTCCCTTGAGCAAAACGGATACAGGTGTTATAACCCTACTATACATGAGTTGAGGGTAAGCAGGGATGTTGTTTTTGATGAGATGAGCAGCTGGTATGCTGCTGAAAAAGAAGCTGTTGGGGCTAATGTGAGTGAAAATGTGGTTGCACAGAATGCAAGTCAGCAATCACAGTCTCTGAGTGGACCAGGAGAGTCCTCATCTAGTGGTTCAGTTGATAGACCATGGAGTGGTAGGCTGCGTCATAATACCAGTCCTGCAAATGTGATTAGTACATCACATAAAGGCAAAGAGAAAGTGATTGAGTCCCTCAGTATGCCTGACATTTTTGCAGGGCATTCTCATGCGGATGGAGAGTCTAGTGGCTCAGAGATGAGTCTTGATGAGGATCTTGAGATACCAGCTATCTATGAGAACACCTGGTGTAAAGAAGGCTATGGAAGCTATGAATGCAAAGCTGTGAAGATCTGGGAGAGTGAAGAATCCTGTGCAGAGGTTTACCTATGATGGTTATGTGGCACATCACTATGCATACATGGCAAAAGTTGTGCAGGTTGTAGAGCCCACATGCATTGGTGAGGCTATTTTGACAATGTGTGTTGGGAGAAAGCTATGGATGAGGAGATGGATGCACTATATGGACATGAGACTTGGGATTTAGTGCAATTGCCTGAAGGCAAGAAAGCCATTAGATGCAAGTGGGTGTACAAAGTAAAACATAACAGTGATGGAAGCATAAGCAGGTACAAGGCTAGATTGGTAGCCAAAGGATATGTGCAAACGTATGGCATTGATTATGAGGAAACTTTCAGCCCAGTTGCCAAGATGGCAACAGTGAGAGTTGTGATAGTAGTGGCTGTGTCAAAGCAATGGTCTTTATATCAGATGGATGTAAAGAATGCATTCTTGCATGGGGATTTGCAGGAAGAGGTGTATATGTTGCAGCCACCTGGTTATGAGGATGTGTCACCCCGAGCATGTTTACAGGTTGAAGAAAGCCTTGTATGGCTTAAAATAAGCACCAAGAGCATGGTCTGACAAGATTTATGAATATCTTGTCACTATTAGCTTTCATGTAGCCAATGCAGATTTCTCACTGTATGTGAAACACAGTGATAGAGGGGTTGTGCTTGTTGTCATCTATGTAGATGACCTGATCATTACGGGGGACCATGATGTTGAGATCTTTGATGTAAAGATCTTGCTTAGACAGAAGTTTGAGATGAAGGATCTGGGGGAGCTAAGATATTTCTTGGGCATTGAGGTGATTAGGTCACCACATGGTATTGGATTACTGCTGCAGCGACAGTATGGCTTGGACATGTTATCCAAGTATGGTATGACAAGCTGTAAGCCTATCTCAGTGCCATTGGATCACAATGGCAAGTTGAGTGCAGATTCAGGAGAGATTTTGGAGGATCCTACTATGTATAGGCGCATAGGGGGGTTTTTTGCGAGCTTTTTTTGCCTAGCTTTTTGGAGCAATGAACAAGTAGTCCGAGCTTTGCAAAGGACCAAGAACTTACTATGAGCTTTGTAAAGGACCAAGAACTTACTTACATATAAATAACAAGCTTTGAAAGATCAACAATATAAATTTCAGTCTTTTAAAGATCTAGTCCATAAAAATATTAATTACAAAGTCTTTTGATCCACATCATACTTATTGATATAATTACATATATATATATATATATCTATCTAAATTCATGCATCTCATACATATACACATATAAAATATACATACACATACATACATGCAAGAGCTGCCTACATACTAACATATATACATACATACATACATACATACTTTCTTACTTACTTAAATATAAAAAACAATCCTTTAAAGATAAAAAATGTATATACCGATCGTTAAAGTTCCAAACCATGAAAATCTCGATTACAAAGTCTTTTGATCCACATCATACTTATTGATATAATTATATATATACATATATCTACCTAAATTCATACACCTCGTGCATATACATATACATACATACATACAAGAGCTACCTACGCACTAACATATATACATACATTACATACATACTTTCTTACTTACTTAAATATAAAACACAATCTTTTAAAGATCAAAAATGTATATATCGATCTTTAAAGTTCCAAAGTCTTTTGATCCACAAATTATAGCATTCTTTTTCGTATCATCCCGACCTATCCTCTAATGAGAAATCTCCCAGACATGCTTTGGCTACCTCCATGTCATTCTCTATCCCCATATAATGCCTTTTTAACTCTTGGCATGCACGTCCCAAGCCTCCACATCCCACAAAAACGTCCAAGATACCATCTCCTTCACTTGAGAAGGTCTCCACTAGTCACCTACAATGAGGTAGCTTGGTTGAGGAAGCTACTTGCAGATTTGGGTCTATCAGTGGATAGACAAGTTGTCATTTTCTGTGACAACATTAGCAGTATACAGTTGGCCAGGAACCCAGGTTTTCATGCTCGCACGAAGCATATAGAGGTCCACTACCATTTTGTCAGAGAGAAGGTTTTGGTAGGAGACATTGACCTTGTTTATGTCAGCACATAGGATCAGGTCGCTGACATCTTCACCAAAGCATTGGGTACAGAGAAGCTCCGTAGATTTAGGGCTTTGCTTGGTGTACATGAGATGGAGTTGAGCTCGAGGGGGAGTGTTGAGATATCGAGCTCATCTAGTGAGGCGTGGACACTGATGACCTGCCTGGGGGATAGGCCCCACACTTACACCACTGGCATGGCTGGTGAGATCATGGGTGATATGCGGCCAGTGGGATGACAGGCTATGTGACAGCCATTCTAGAGACTGGCATAGTTATAGCACCAGCTCATTTAGTTGGGTTCACACTAGAGAGAACCCTAGTATATATTTGGTTGAGTACCTTTCATATTGTGTGTACTCTTATCTTTGTATATGGTGTGTTGAGTGTTGAGTGAAGAAGTGTTGAGTGTTGAGTGAAGAAGAAGAAGATTTTCAGCCTCTCACCTTGTGTGTTCTCTTTTAGGGTTTTATGAGTGTGTGTGTGCTTGCAAGAGCTCAAGATCCCTTCCCCCTGCATCTTTTCATTATTAAGTACATACACTCTTGTGGCACACACTTCTGCCCAATAATAGTATGGCATGTTCTTTTCATTAAGCATTGCCCTAGCCACATCACCAATGACTCTATTTTTCCTCTCAGTTCTTTTCATTAAGCATTGCCCTAGCCACATCACCAATGACTCTATTTTTCCTCTCAGCAACACCATTTTGCTAAAGTGTGTACCTGCAAGCTAGTTGCCTTCTTATGCCATTCCTGCAAGCTAGTTGCCTTCTTATGCCATTCTTTCTCAAGAAGTTCTCAAAAGCATGTGAAGTGTATTCACCACCTCCATCTGTCCTCAAACATTTTATCCAATAGCCATACTACTTCTCTGCAAAAGCTTTGAAGTCCATAAACTTTCCCAACACTTCACTCTTCTCTTTGAGAAAGTAAATCCAAGTCATTCTATTGAAATCATCAATGAATGTCACATAATACATGTTGCCTTTAATGGATGGGTTTTGTGCAGGACCCCATACATCACTATGAACAATCTCAAGTGGCATGCTACTCATGTTGCCTTCTTTACGAAATGGCAACCTTGCTTGCTTTCCAAACTGGCAAGCATCACATACATGCATATACTGCCATCATACTTGAAACTAGGTAGCCCACCAATAATGCCTCTTGCCTGCATGTTCTTTAACTTTTGTACATTCACATGTCCAATCCTTTTATGCCACATTTCAATGTCTTGTACCACATTTCAGCTTTTAGTGAACATAGCCAATTTCAACTTAGGAATCCCAGCATCCAATTTAATAACCTGCCTTCTTTCTTACCTTTGGCAATGACTCTACATCCATTTTTGAAATCCTCAACGAAGCAACCATGCTCGTTGAAATGAACCTATAAACCTTGCTCAACCATTTGACCAACTGAGGCCAAACTCTTTGTAATAGAAGGCACATATAAGACGTCTGACATAGACTTCATTTCACCATTGTGCATCACCAATGGCACACTCCCAACATGAGTGATAGCATGCTGAGAATCATCACCTATCTCCACATAGCCTTTCACATCCATTGGCTTCATATGTTAAAACCATTCGCCCATGACAAGTCATATGGTGTGATGCTCCAGAGTCCATATACCAAGTGTCACCATGTGTCATCATAGACCCCACAACATGTTTCATGGCAAACAAGTGATTTGCACTACCATCATGACTGCTTGATGTAAAATTTTCACTATTTGCATAATTTCCACCATGTTGTGCTCCAAAATTTCCACTATTTGCATAATTTCCACCATGTTGTGCTCTACCCCCTGTCAAATCATTTTGTTACAGTAACAGTCAACGAGCCATATGACCAAACTTTCCATAGTAATGGCATTCCACATTTTGCATAGATGCTTGTTGGCCTTGCCAACGTCCTCTTCCACGAGAATTACCTCTACCTCTTTGAGGTGAATATCCACGACTACCTCTAGCACCATATGAAGGCTGAAAATTCTATTGTGGTGACCTCTCCTGCCATCCACGACCTCTTGATGCAGATCTCCCCCTGTCTCTAAATCCCCTTTGTGATGAATAGAAAGCCTAATTCCTACCATGATCATCATGGCTAGTAGATGCATCATGAAAAGGGTCACTAAGTTTGATTTCCTTAACAAGCAAGAGTGAAACCAACTCATCAAAATCTGGTAAACCTATACTCCAAACAGAGATAGATGTATCAAAAGACTTGTACTCTTTGCCAAGACCACGTAAGGCAATGTCTACCAAATCATCATAAGGCATGGGAGCATTGATAGTTGCCAATGCATCTGCATACTTCTTAATCTCTTGTACATAATCATGAATACTCCTTCCTTTCCACTTCACATTGTGAATCTGTCGTCTCAACAACTGAGACTTACGAGCACTAGTATCTATATCAAACAGCTCTACCAAAGTATCCCATGCATCCTTGGGATTCTTAGCATCAT
Organism: Cibotium barometz; assembly: GCF_041138505.1. NCBI lineage: Eukaryota > Viridiplantae > Streptophyta > Polypodiopsida > Cyatheales > Cibotiaceae > Cibotium > Cibotium barometz. The sequence continues at coordinate 13,855,066 of NC_141047.1, read as the reverse complement.
GTATATGTATGAGTATAGCATCCGAGATGCATATAGACAAGTAATGCAAAACTTTGTATGCTCTCTTTGTCCATTGTTTATGAGCTGCAACTTGTTGTTGTGTAGGTTGCTGGGGTAGATCCGTCGGCTTTGGCTCCGCACCTGTAACAAGGTTCCAAAATCCTTTTCCTTTCAAAAAGCTTTTGATCCTGTACTTCCATGCGTGGAAGTTCTTTCTATCCAACTTCTCGCCCACAATCTGTACTAGGTTTTCTGACATATTTGCTCAAATGTAAATGCACCTTCTTCCTCAGCTCAACCACACTCTAATAAGTGTCCCAGGTACTCCAAAGTACTCAACCAACTTCACTGTTGATATAGAAAATCACACTGAGTGCATTCAAATCATACGCAATCCAAAATACCCTGTTTTGGCGCAAATTTCGAGGCCTCCAAATGCTTCAAATTGTTATATAGTGGTTCAATCAAGTGTTGATAACTTGCATTTACACCCGAACAAGCTCAATATTGCATATTAACACCAACCAAGGTGCATACATACCAGAAATATCAAATCCCCTTCTCTGTTTTGAGAAAAACCAGTAAAACTAGTAGAAAAAGTGCTCTAATTTCTTCAAATCTTGTCCAAATTGAGGGACTAGGCATTCATTAGCTTAGCAATGATGTCTACTAACTCCATGTAAAGGAAATTAGACCAATTGTCAAAATTGAGTGAGTAATTAGTCGATTAACGACCCTTTGTTTCACTAATCATAATTAACAACACTCTTAATCAGGTCATAATTGGTTCCCAAATGCATAATTGCTCCAACAAAACTCATAGCATCTTTCTCCTCTATGTGTGGCATAATATTGCTAAGAAATTTGTGCAAGGAATCAATCAACCAAGCCTTAATTGGACCTCAACCAAGTAAAAAGGTAAAAACCTACTCTGTTTTAGCCTCCCAAGCTGCGCCGCCTGTAATTAGGGAAAATTGAGGAGTTATGTGTGGCTAATGATGGTATATATGAGTTTCCAACACCCCTAGGCATGCACCCACCATCAACCTTGTGATTTTTGCAAAAGACCGGCTCCAATTGCATAAAAAATGAGCATCTATTCATTGTTTTTGTGAGGGCTTCAAACCAGATTTTTTCCAACACTTCAATGCATCACACTTGCTCCAGAATCACTCTAGGGCTTGCACATGAGTTGCCAACACATTCCCATTGCCAGATACATGAACCTTTGCCAGATTTGCAACCATTTGCAACATACATTCACCGCTATCAAGCTTCAATAGAGAGCTTGCAAAACATAATTTTTCATTGCTTTGGGCAACTCAAATCTAATACTGTTTGTGATTTTGCACCTGCAATCCACTCAAGGGTGTTTAGCTTTCTTTACCTGGTAGACCAAGCTCTTAGATTTGGTGAAAATCGGTGTGCTCCAAGCTTCACAGCTCCAATGGCAAGCTCCACAGCTTTTCTTCACAGTTTCTTCTCCCTCTTCTCTCACTCACTCACTCATAAACCCTAATAAAGAGCACCTTGCTCTGATACCATGATGAAAAACAGGTAGAGGGAGAGGGAACACACACACAGGAGCAAACCCTAATGTATTACTCAAACCCTAGCCATAGAGGGAAGCCATGTCCCATCTCACACAATGCATAAAGCCATAATAGAAAAGCTACAACACACTACTTGTGTTGTGTCCACACACTGGTAACCCTAGCTACTGTCCACACAACTATGACCATCTGGACGCGGTCATTTATGTCTCACACATGCTACTACTTAGCATGCTAACACATAATGCAGCTAGCACAAGCTGTCATCGAGCTTGAATCTCAACAAATCCTAACTTGTATCTCTTTCAGGAACGCGGTTTGGTCACATTGATTATCCTTTATGTGGATGATCTCATTCTCACTGGCGGTCATGTGGAGCACAAAGCAGTGACAAAGGCTGCCTTGTCAAAGAGTTTGAGATGACTGACTTAGGCTTACTGCGTTTCTTCTTGGGATTGGAGATTTGGCAAACCCAGAAGGGGGTTCTTTGTTTCTCAGCAGAGTAGTATGTTCATGAGTTGCTAGAGACCTTTGGGATGGAGAACTACAAGCCTATTACTTCACCAATGGACCCAAACACCAAACTTACAGTGAATGATCCTTGTGAGCAGGTTGATGCCTCTATGTATCGAAAGCTCGTTGGTTCATTGATTTGGTTGCTAAACACCAAATTGGACTTGAGCTTTCCTGTTGGGCTGCTGAGCTCATTCATGCAGACGCCTTTGAAGACTCATTGGGACGCAAGATTGCAGATCTTGAGGTATCTACAAGGTACGAAGGACCTTGGACTCTTCTATAATACTAGAGGGGGAATGACGGATGGAGTTCGACTCCAAGGTTGGAGTGACTCAAATTGGGGAGGAGAACTAGACACGAGATCTACATCAAGCGACGGATTTACCCTTGGTTTAGGAGCTATTTCATGGATTAACAAGAGGCAGCCAACTATTGCCTTGTCATCTACAGAGACAGAGTACCGGGCTACTTGCAAGGTTATGTGGCTACAGAGGTTTCTTGGCAAGATTGGGTCTCCACACAGAAGGAACCCACAGTCATCCAGTGCGATAACCAGAGCTGTATAGCTATTGCTCGGAACCCGATCTTCCATGCCCGAACCAAGCACATAGAGATACAGTATCACTTTGTTCTTGAGAAGATTGGGCTGGTGACATCTTGCTTGTTTATTGTTCAACGACGAAGGACGATGCAGCGGACCTCTTCACGAAGTCTCTACACCTCAGGCTATGCTCCGACAGCACTCCAGGTCACTAGGGTTGGTTCCACATCCAGGAGTTGAGAGGGGGTGTTAGCAGTCATCTCCTGCCTATACAGTGAGGGCCCTTGTTGTGGGTGTGCCCACCCAGAGCTTTTTTCATTTTTTTCCATTTTTTCCATGATTTCACCATTTTTTCCTGGACGTGGGACAGTTTTTTGCTGGCCGACTGATGATGTGCTAGGTGACTAATGTATGTCCTGGCCGACTGCATTTTTTACAGTTGTGGACATCAAGAGCAAGTTGTTGGCTATTTTGACTTGGCCGACCAGCATCATCTGGGGGGTGGTATAAATACCACCGTTGCCCCCACCTCCTATTTTGTGTATATAGCAGAGTTTATACAACTTCTCTCTCTACACTTCTGCATTTTGTTCTCTACAACACTTCTCATATATTCGTTGTGCATTCTGACAGAGAGATGACACTCGACAAAGCCACTAAGTTATGCAGAGCTCGACGCCCCAAACCCCATGGCCCTCGCCCACGACCACGCCACCATAGGAGGATCCGGGCCATTATCTCCCAACATTGCAGAACCTTCTCGCGCTGGCTCAGTTTTACCACCTTGAGCACCGTGTCACACCGGCCCACATGAGGGATGTATTAGGGTGATATGAGAGCTCTCTGCTCATGTACCTAGATAAGATTTTATAGTTCTAGATTTTTGTTATCTTTCTTTATTATTATTTTGTACCCAAGATGAGGTACCTCATGGATATGATGTAACCTTTTGGTCTCATAGGTCATTTTGGCCTTTTGAAGACGTTAATACAACTCTCTCTTTCTCTCTCTCTCTCTCTCTCTCTCTCTCCATACACACACACACACACACACACAACATACTGGAACCCGAGACAAAAACACAAGAGCCATAGATCCACCTTGGTAGTACAACTGCTCATTCTCTCCCCTACTCCAACTTGATGGCACTCAAAGATAAGTAAAGAACACATGCTTGTTTACCATCTAAATTGAAGGTTTAATATTCTTTGCATTTTTATCATTGCTTCAATTAATACATTTGCTAGAAGTTTACAGCATTAACATGAGATATACTATGACCCTAGGACCCGTGAACAATTAATTGCTTTCCTCCGTTCAGATCAACATTTCTTTCACGCAATGATGTGCACACTCTCTAACAATATTGAAGAGACATTTTCAAAAGCCAAATATATGCCATCTCATAGCACAATATTAACAACAATAAAAGCAACAAATATCAAAATGTAAACTGCATATAGAGAGAGTTGATTCCAAACAACCGTGTACAATTGTTTACAAGTCTCTCTCCCCACTAATCTAGATTACACAATCTCCGAATAGAAACTCAATATGATCAAGAGTACTCTTTGTGCTCAAGCTTACATAACACAATTCTTGAAAACCTTGAGCTTGTTCGCTGACCTAGCAACCCATGCAAGTATGAAGTTTTGAAGTATTGACTCTAGACCCAGAACAAAAAAAACATAAGTCTTTGCCAAAGGGGATTAAACATTTACACCTACATTGTAGAATCTCACTGAAGATTAGTAAAAGTTTGATATTGAAATTTGAAAAACGAAAATGATAAAAAAACAAAAAATTGGAAAAACGATAATGATAAAAGGTCCCCATTCAAAGTGTGGAGAAAAAGAACATATGCATCCAGTCACAACATAAACTTACAATAACAACTCAATTCATAAATACAAGAGAGTAAAATATATGTAATTAGAACAATCACAGAGTAAAGGAGCCTTTTAGGCAATGCTCTCGGAGACGATCGACATGGCATCAGTTCTGACCGCCCGTCTCCAATTAGTCATCATCAAGGCCTCCAATCAAAAAAAATCAGTGGCCAATATTTAAATGCAGTTAACAAGCGCAGCATCGAGCCAAGCCAACTTAAACAACAAGGGCAACATTGACGCACACGGATCCTCCTCATGGTTCAAAGAATAACCCTTCTGTTCAGGCAATGCTTAGATCTTGCAACAGTAGGAATAAGAGTATGTGTGTATGCACACACAACATGTGCGTCTGTGTGCGCGCGAGCACATGTACAATCATGTGCAAAATTCATGCACAAACATGCAGATCGTTCTACTATATGAGCAAACAAAAAACTAAAAAACAACCATGTTAAATTCCTGCAAGAGACCATTCTATTATACTACGACAGGTAGCTGAGCCAGAGCAAACAAAAAACTAAAAAACAACTGTCTTAAATTCCTGCAAGAGACCATCACCTAACATGACAAGCTTTCAAAAAGTTTCAAAACACCGTGAAATGCTCAGGAATAAAGCTAAATTCCTTAAGTACAAACAGCAAACAGGACCTATGCTTCTCTTCTGAATCTAAACTTCATGAGACAACTAATCAAACAAGCTCTTTTGCGTGCAGCGAGGAAAAGCACGTAAGAAGTAGAGAAGAAGTAGAGAGGGTAAGTACCTATGCTTTCTTGCCTCTATAAACTCATACCCAAAGGGAGCAAAGTCATACAATAATGCTAGTTAATTTCACACATGCCTCCTCTTTTGTGTCCTCCTTCCTGTTTCCTTCCATGTCATCCATATCACACCTCCCTTGTCTTCATCCTTTGCCTTGTCATCACCCTCTTGATCCTCTCCCTTGTCATCATCCTTTCCCATCTCGCCCTCCTCTTCATGCTCTCCCATCTCGTCCTCTATGAATGGCTTGACATTGTATCCCATAGGGATCATGTCAAGTAACAAATCCTGTTCATCGCAACCAGCATCCTTAAATATGTCCTCACAAGTCCTAGAGAGCTGCAGCAACTTAGGAAGAACATTTGCATCTCGCATATTCTTCGACTGAAGGTGCTTGAAGGAAGAAAGGCCATAGGCCACTACAGTGTTATGATTGACTTTAACATCAGGCTTCCCTCTGTGGCCAATTTGGAAAAAAAAATCTGCACAGGAATCTGCCCTTGTATCATCCTGAAGATCTTCTATTTCTTGGTTGAAGGACCGCTCATTCCTCTGGTTTTTGATCCGTCCTATAATGGAAGTAGTCCCATGAAAAACTGCCTGGTTTTGACACTGAATGACCTTCGCAGCTCTTGGCTGCACAGGACGCTCACGAGGGCCAACTGGCGAGGGGCCAAAACGACCAGGAAGGGCAAAGTCAAGAACGCGCTCAGTCCTCCTCACAACTAGTGCAGTACACCTAACAAAGGCCCTCTCCAATAGTTGCTGAGAAAATTCCACAGACGTTGAGGTGAAAGAGTTGAAGAAAAGAGTTGTTTCCGTGTTCACAAGATTAGCCTTCAACTCCTCCACAACACCGCTCCCAAACATGGCATTCAAGAAGGTGGCCATCGTCACAGGTTGGATGTAGTCTTTACTCTTTGTGCACTCATGCATAGCTAGCATGATAATAATCCTGGCCACCATCTCCCCCCTAATACCTTCATGCACCAAGCCATCTAGGCAAACCTCCGTCAGCTTGTCTAGAAAATCACCCAGAAATTTATCATTCTCGGCATGCAGCAACTTAGCAGCACCAGCAGCAAGAGCCGGCTCCACAGCCGCTGCCGTGTAGACTCTTCGCCTGTCCTCTGTTATCTTCACGATAGTTCTCATGTGCTTTGCCACAAGTTGCTGTGGAAGAGTCCCCCACGCAACCACATCTAATCCCACAATACAGGCAAAAACAGCTATTGCTATGTCCCGAGTCACCCAGCCTGGCTTTGTGATATCAATGTTCTTCCCAAGCAACTTCATCTTTGCCAACAGAATGGTTGCGCCCAGCTTGTCAGTTGTGTCGACTGAATCATAGTATGCTGCCCAGAGTGGCCTCCCATATCGTATCACATGTGTAGGATCTGTGCTTACATCATCCTCACTGCTGCTAGCCTGGGCAAGAATATCACTCTTTCCAATCAAATAAATGGGATGGTAGACAGTGAAAGGGTGAGCCAACCTCACACGTGCACTTGCATCTTCCTCTGCTGCTGCTGCTAGGTCTGCCACTTCTCTATCAGTGCCCAGCACTAGACTGAAAAAGCTGCTGCCTCTCGGAATACTTCTTAATGACCTCCTGAACTTTGTAAAATTGTAACCTAGCTCTCCTGCTTCGTCTACACACAAAAGAAGCCTCTTATTCTCCAGCTTCTTTATGTCTTCCTTGAAGACCTGCTCATACTTTTCTTCATCCCATTCTGGAAATTCTAAAGATCTGAGAATTTGCTGGAACTGATTGAATATTTCAGTTTGGAGGGACTGTCCTTTCTCCTGTGCGTGTATCCATGCTTCACATGTCATTTCAGTATGCTGATTGAAGACTGCCATGATGCTAGCAACAAGTGCCACAAAGGTTTTCTCACTGGATTGTGGGTTCTGCATAATGTCTGCTAGCTGCTCAGTGCGTCTCGGGAACCCAGTCTGCTCCTTTCCCATGCATGATATGTAAAAAACATAGAACTCCTTCCGCCACAGCTCGCAAATCAATCTTGACTTGCCCCATCCGCTGCTTTGAACCAAAGCAACCAGCGGCGCATACCTCTCATTGCGGTTCCATGAACTGGCATAATCCTGCAACTGCTGAGCCACATGGGTAAGTGCCTTCTCTGGAGCGACGTACTGAGTATCCCAGGCACGCTTTGCAGCCTCCATGTCCTGATCCCAGATCTTCTGCTGAAGCAAAGCATCCTTATCCTTTCGCTTGACAGCAGGGAAAAGGCCCAGAACATCGCCATAGGTTTGGCAGTTTGCTAAGCGTTCCAGACAAGATCTTGGATCGATGCAGTCCACAGACTCCAAGTCAAGTCTTATACCCAATGATTGCAAGAACGCCGCAAAGCTCTCCTGATCTCTAGTGATTACTGCTCTCCAAGGCTCAGAATTTAAGTAAATATCTATGAGTCCAGAGTGGAATCCATCAGCTTCGTTCTTTCCTGGGCGAAGGGTCGCCATGGCTTCAAAACCCACAAGAACGGCGGACAAAGGGCGATTTAACCCACAAGATTAAGGATAACCTCACAAAGAATAACCTCACACAGCATGAATGGGCGCCGCATGAAACAGCCGCATATGCGGGAGACGATGATCTTCCACAGGTTGTTTCGACGATAGGAGCCCGCCCTTGTTCCTTTGTTCTGGCTTCTTCCCTACATTCAAATAGTCTTAAACGCGCCCTGTCGGCGACTCCTGTAATTAATTAATTACTTGGTGTGTATTTTTGTAAGGTCCAAATTTCAAAATAGAAATGGCATTCCTTTTTATTTAGGAAATATCAACACTTGTCCGCCTATCTGCTTGGCATGTTGACGGGTTTATTATAGTGGAATTCCTTTCTCCCATCGTGGGGGCCAACCCATAGAAGGTTCTCTCTCGCAATGTGAAGCATCAGATTTCCTCTTCTGTAATTATAAAGGGTTGCTGTGATGGCAGAAGAGTCAACGTTGTGTGCATCCTCGTGGTTGTCGTTGTTTCAAAATTTCAGCCTGTTGTGATTATAAAAACTTTAAGTCTGGAAGAGTCAATGTTGTGTGCATCCTTGTGGCTGTCGTTTCAAAATTTCAGCCTGTTGTAAAATTGTTGTGATTATAAAACAAGACACAATAGGATCCTATGGCCATGGCGAGCGCGATTGGAATGCACGTTTTCTCACCTCAACCAAGGGAAGTTAAGGTCTCTAGAATCCCCTTTTAGTGATGTGCTATTTTTACTACTTATTTTTGCTAAAATGGATGGTTGGAAGGCAAAATGAGGTCTATTTTTGAAACCCTTTGGTATATGAGCTATAGGGATGGTCTATATGTAGTAGATAAAACAGGTCCAAAAAATTCCTTCACAGATTTCAACATCGCCATTTGTGGAGAATCACCATCTTGAAAAATGCTCCCAATTAAAATCTACGTAGATGGCCTTGTGCAAGGCATTTAGTAGACCATGTTTATCATGCTAGATCACTTCTTCACCTCTATTTCAATGCCTGAATTCACCAAAATAAGATGGCGATTCTGTAATTACAGAGTGCTGCTAGGAGCTCAAAATTGATCAAAATGACAAACCCTCACTCTGACAGGGTCTTGGGACCTAGGCCCACCCACTATGCAGATGGCAGTTAGAAGTTAGTTACAGACTACAGAATCCCCATCTCTCTCCAACCTCAGTTGGATGCGAAGATTTGGTCCTCCCATAATAGAATAGCAATCCTACTGCTCCTGAAAACTACTTTTGACCAATTCTGGTCCTAATCTACCCAATATAACTCATGTAAAAACCTTCTAAGGCATTGATAATGTAGGAATAAGGAATAAATGATGGCTCACTTATGAGCACTTACCTCTCCCGCTCTTGTGTGCCTAACCTGCACCTATTGCTAGCACACAAAACAAAAAGAGAAAACACAAGACAAAAAATAAGTTAAAGCCTACTAAATACAACATAACTTACCTCTCCCGCTCTTGTGTGCCTAACCTGCACCTATTGCTAGCACACAAAACAAAAAGAGAAAACACAAGACAAAAAATAAGTTAAAGCCTACTAAATACAACATAACTTGAAATGACACAACAATGATGCAAAAACAAAGGTAAAGAAGTCTAAGCTAAGAGTAAGCTAAGACTATGCTAATGGCAATTAAAAGAATAAACTAAGGCTCGTCTAAAGACAAACTAAAGCTAAGCTAAAGCTAGTCTAAAGGAAAACTAAAGCTAAGGCTAAAGCTACAGCAAAACTAGTGCTAAGATAATACCAAGCTAAAGGTAAACCAAAGCTAATCTAGTGCTAAGGAAATGCTAATCGAACGATGGGAGTGTCTTAACCACACGAATGGGGTTTTTGGAGGGTTTTTGAAGAACCCACAACTCAACAAGAAAACAACTATGCTATCACTACCGTATGTACTGAATGCCTTGGGATCACACACCCAACCCTTCTTCCCAATCCACTAGTTTTGCAACCAAATGCAGCTAACTCATGAGCCCACTGGTCACCTAATAAATCATGAGTGATCCTATGAGAAATGCTAATGATCCTAAAGATTAAACACAAGCCCATAACTAATAAAACAAAGTAATGACTTCAATGCACAAACCCACGAGCTTAATCACTCAATCACATGCCCATTTCATGAATGGAAACATTCAAAAGAGAGCCCACAAGCTAGTTAATGCATGCATCAAATGACTAAAATCGATTAATTAATCATTAGCTACACACACTCTACTTGATGGAGAGTACACTAAGTGCGCCTGCAACCCCCTTTACAATTATTAGTTTTCTCTTTGAATTCACTTAGGCACTAGTGCTCATGAGCACATCCTAGGCATGCTAAACATCAATATTCCAACATTTTAAACCTGAAATTAAGATAAATTTTTAGAAATTTATTTACATGAGGGATATTTAAATCCAATTTTGGAAAAAATCTGTAAGTTCCTTAAGAGAAACGGGTTAGTTTTATCTACTTCAAATTTACAAGTAAGGGGGTTTTCAAATACCTCTTGAACGCATGTTGTATTTATGATTTCTGTATAGTGCACTCCCCGGGTTGAAGCCCTTCCAAAATATGGAATAAGGAAGTACATGGTTAGGTAGCATTGTAGCATAGTTAGCCTCCTTTTCATTGCATATTGGTTGTCCTACTTGGTGCTCCTTCTCGTTCACTATACTTGACATATCGACTTGCCAATTTGAGAAAGAGGCTTCATGTGGGCTCACCAACTTGCTACATGGGTTGAATTGTGCTAGTTGTGTTGTATGGGTGAACGGGGTTACACCCTCAGGTATGCAACGTTTATTCTCATCTAGCATATTGACCATGTAGCTTTGCTTGACCCTAGAAATCCAACTAAGAAACTCTTCTAAGACCTATAGTGTTTATGGTCATAACTTATGAAAATGATAGCTTCATAGTCATTTACTACCTTAACACAAGAATAAGTAATTTGACATGATAGACATAGTCTACTAAGTGTCTTGCACCTACCCATCAAGTCAAATTTGAATTGGGACCATTCACCAAGATGGCGATTCTGTAATCTAGTGGGAATTCTTAAGAGCTATTTCATTGGGTGTGTATCGACTACCCATAGAGTACAAAGGACATCTTAAATGGCCCCCCAACTACCACTCATTCCAGAGAAGAATAGCCAAAACAACACAACTTTGAAATCAATTTTTTTCCTGCAAATAACATCACAAAGACATACTTTGCACTCACAAAGAAAAACATAAAATGAAAGATCATATGTATTCTTAGACATCTTGCCATTTGCGTATTATTTGGGACTTCTACTACACTTTTCTAAAGAATACATTTCATGGAAATGGGTATAACTTTTGCATCGTAACTTTTATTGTAGATGTTTTTTGATAGAAATAAAGAGTGAGTCACTCTACAAAGCACTTCATGGACCACAATATTCAATGTGGCTATGCCAGCCTTGGAGTTTGCTTTTCCAAATTGGACCAGAAGACCTCCGTTTGATGCTCTGAAGTTAGGGTGTTCTAGAAGTCTATTTTTGTACATTTTTTACTCAAACTTGCTGCATTGTCTTGCATATAATTCATTCAGATCATTAGATCAGGACTAAAAGGAACAACATCTCATATGAATTTGAGATAAAGGTGGATATCAACTATTTCTTCTCGGGGTAGCGATAACAAGACCCACATACCGCTTGAACAAATCATAGTGGATTACTCTTCATGCTCAAGCAAAACAGAAACACTGACTCCACTAGAAGTGAAACATCCAATCTCATGGTGGTTGCATGAATTCTGAAAGACCTAAAATTGGGAACCAAGTTCCACCTTTAGACAAAATTGGGGGAATGGATTTTGACATGAGGCTTATCTACATGGTACTAACAAGCATGGTGCAAAGTCTACATGGTACTAACAAGCATGGTGCAAAGTTGTATTTTGACCCCCTCAATAGGATAGCAATGAAGATGGAGGACATTTCATCTCCAATAGAAATCATGGTATGGGTTAACTTCTAGGGTGACTAATACATGGGGATGAATGAGACGTCTATGAGCAAATGGATGCTTTCGAATGGATACAACGAGAGACTATGGGTCAACAACCAACTCAACCATTGCCAAATCAGAAGGTTTTTACTGAGGTAAGCTCTAAGCCTGCTAAAGTTTAAATTTATGACACGCTTGTGAGTCACATTTACATTGATGCTAGGAATGTCATACTTTATCAATATTTGACAAACTATTTTGCATGTATACAAAAGACCTGAGGAAAGAACAATGGATTTCTATGATGATTGGAGTAACAAATACTCTATCTTTGCCAGTATTGATGACGTAAAGCATCATACTTAGAAAGGGAAACTAGTCTTGCAAAATGCTCAAGCGTCATCAACAGCTACGGCTATAGGCCAGGAGAAACAGATCATTATGCATTCAATTCTTACATTGTGAGGCTCAATCTCGGGATAAGAAATCCAAATGAGGGCACCACAATGGGACTACCTACTTACCCTTGAGGAGTAGTAGGCACACAAATTCCTAAAATAACAAGACCTAGAATGGGTGAAATGGGAGGCTATATGGCTAGTAGAGGGCCACACATACCTCATGAAACGCAACCAAGAAAAATAGAGAGATGACAGATTTTGGGAACGAGAACTAGGCCCTTTGGTCTCTAAAAATTTTGTACAGTTTGATGGAACGGGCGATCCGTATGATCATGTGGAAAAATACAGGCAATGACTATTTGTTGAGGGAATCATGGACATGCATACCATGGTACAAGGCTTAGGTCTAACCATGGAGGGTAGAGTGCTAGCCTGGTTTCAATCTCTTAAGCCCTCCATGCTATATGACTTTGAGATGCTAGCAAAAGGATAAAGAGTCAGTGAGAGAGTGCATTGCAAGATGTTCTGTCAAAGAGATGCTAAGCCAAGAGAGAATTATATCAAGCTTCCTTGAAGGGCTACAAAATAGACAACTATACATGCAATTATTTACAAAGAACCACATAGACTTTGATTAGTGTTGCTTTAATGCTGAGAAGTTTGATGACAATTGCAATCTCTTACATAGTAAGTCAGATCGCCTAAGAAAATCAAGGCAAACGGACATTTGTTTGACCCAAAGAAGGGTGGCCGGGCCTCCTGAGGCTGTAGGACCACCAAAGAAAACCTAAAAAGCAAAAAAAAAAAAAGAACACGTGTGCTTGCTCATTAAGGAGCAATCGACAACGTCACGGTATGGCAACAATAAAGGGATTACTAGGGCTCACACACAGACCTAACCCAATGGCTAATATCTTCAAGCCATTGAGATCCATGCCCCAAATGCAACTCCCAATACCATTTGCCATGCCAACAACAAGTGTGTCATCGGGTTTTACACCCCCTATCACTTCAATCCCATTGGGCTTTGGTCTTGTGCCTAACACTACCACAAATCCTATAGGTACCAACCCTTTTCAACCCCTAGATGCCCACACCTTGGACATACTGACTAGTCTAGGAAGGGGGGGACTAAGTGAGTCCCTACCCACAAAAGCACTCACACATGGCCTCAGTGACTCATACAAGAACATAGCCGTACAAATTATCATGGGCAAATGTGATGGAACAACTGATCCTGTTCAATTTATTCAAATATTTGAACAGAGATGTGAAGCCTTTGGAAATCCAAACTTCCCCACTAACATGTGTTGAACCTATTTTTAGTGGGAAAGGCTAGTCGATGGTTCATCACATTGATGCCAGCGCGATCAAGACAAACTTCAGGGCCTTGAAAACAACCTTTATCCATGGTGATCAGTGGAGTGCAACAAGAGAACTCTATTTGATTGAGTGCCAAAAAAAAACCATTAGACATTTTATCCTTTGGATAAAAATCTTGGACTCACGATGTGAGTTATGGGAGAAACTAAAAGATGCTCAATTGAAGAGTTGTTTCATGATGGACTTAAAGAATAACAACTTACACAACTTAGTCATTGTATCCAATCTGGAAACATTTGATCAATATTGTAAAGAAGCAATAAGTTTAGATGATAACATGATGGAGGATGATCATGATACGAGATGTTCCTCATCTAAACCAACTGAAGCAAAGGGTAAAGAAAAATTGATCTTGGAATTGTCATTTCCTGAATTCTACGCAACCTTGTTTAAAATCCTTGAACCAAAACCTCCAAAAGAGGATGAGCTCCCTCAAGACGATACATCCTTAATGCCTCTCACAATGGTGGACCTAATGCCTTGTGTTCTTTGCCCACCACTAGCACCCCAATCCCCAATGTGTGTACCCTAAGTCAGTCTTTCAAATCTGCCAACATTGTAAGGTTTTGGGTTACGACACATCTCAATATCGTAATTCACCTACAATTAACTCAAAGCCTCCATCTCCTCTGCCCCAAGCAGAAACAGTCCAAAGGGTAGAAACTGCTTAGGAAGTGGTCAAGCAAATACTTCAATGTTTCTATTGTTGTGGACCGCACAATGGCAGAATGCACAGTTTGGAATACTTCCATACCCACAGTCACTGACACTTTTCAGCCCGTGTGTGAATAATGTGGCATCGATCACATATTCCAAGATTGCCCAAGGTGAGTTGCTTCAATACATCTCTTAATATCTTGAGTGTGCAAAACGAGAAATTTTCCACGGCACCCTTGAATGTGCCTAAACGCTTACAAGCCAAGGCACGAGAAACAGTAAAAAAGAATGCAAAAGGAAACACTTCGAAATGGGTAGGAGAGCATGATTTAAAACAGAAACCAAAATGGAAAACAAAACCTTCTACATCCAAGAAAAACAAGGGACAACAAACTATCGACACCAAGGTTGAAAAAAAAGGACAGAAAAAGGAACCCATGGAGCATATGACCCCAAAAGAGCCAAAAGCTACATATGATGTAGAAGAATCCACCTCAAAGGCTACCACTCAAACCACGAAACCCACATTTGCAACACATGATAAAAAAGCACCAAATAAAGTTCGTTCTTGTCCGCAGCATGGGCAAACATAATGAAAACCTGATGATCCAAGGAAAGTCAGATGATGAAACAAGTTCTAGTACGTCACTTAGTGAGAATGAAAAAAGTTTTGATTTGTCACTCAGTGTGACGAATTAAGAAACTAGAACCCACCCAACCACCCCAAACTGAAAATCATGATCATATGACATGCGAAACGCAAACAGCAAGCTCAAGAGAGCATGCTTAGCATTGTTGAGTGTCATACAGGATCATTGGTTGTGATTGAACCACATAATGTCAAACCCACAAAAGCAACCAAAATACAAAAGCAAGAGGAGTATCACTTTCCCTTTCACGCGAGAAGGAAGACGTACTCTCTATAGAAATGAGCCCATCAGGCCAAGAAGAGTCATTAAAGGCAGATTGCACGAATGATGCGATTGCAAAAGCACGTGAGCGATTCGATGCACCCCTTACAAAAATTAAGCAATCTCTCAAATCCTCATTTGGAGAAGTGCTTTTCTCTCATGGTGAAGCCAGCATAATATTAGCACTTGCACCTTTAAAGGCTAAACATGAGTTATGCTAAGACATCAAGAGCTACATAGAACAGGATTGTCAAGATTCGCAAGCAGACCTCACTTAGAGTTGTCAGAGGACCAAGTGTGCCATTGTAAACATTGGGCACTCTTGAAAAATCTGAGAGCCAAGAAGATGATGAGAGTGAACGGGAACATAAAATTGAAAAAACGGGATCTAAAGCTGAAAGAAACACTGAAACATCCATGGTTTCACTAGAAGATTCTATCATGGTATGGTTAGATTTCCCTGTGGGCAATGATGTTAAGCGCAAATACACATTGATTAGCCCTTGAGCAAGTTATAACATCATGACAATAGACACTTGGGTGTCATTGGGACAACCTAAAATCATCCCTAAAGACAATGGTCTTGCAAGAGGTGCCAATGGACAAAACATTGCAGTTCCAGGTTTCTTTAGCTATGTTAAACAATCAATGGAAATGTAGAATTTAGATTCCATGTTACCCTAGATTTCCTGGAGTATGATGTCATCCCTGGTGGAACTTGGGTCCATGACTCATTGTATTCAATTGATGAATTTATGTAAACAGTCGCCTTAAACACTCCTGCAAGCATTGTGAAATTGCTATTACCGGAGGAAGAAACCTTGGAGGAGTTGTAACTTCCAACATATCTTACTCAGAATATCCCAAGAATTATGGTTGGATTGGAACTTTTCAATAAAACCACCACAATCCAAGCACATCTTTATCCACAATGAGAGCACAATCTCATGACCCTCGAATTATGGAATTTGTTAGGTCAAACAACACTCACGGCTCATCCTAATAGAATTCCATTCACACAAGACTTGAACATGCCATGTTTGGGGTACTTTGAAAATACACTATATATTGAAACTAACCCCCTTACTTGCAAGTCTTTTATTGAATATGTGTTGGAAGCATATGTGATATTAGGGCATAAATGGACTATTGTTGCCCAAGCACCACTATTCTTTGCTAGCAATAGGGTCATCATCATGGTTGATGACACAAAATTGACAATACCATACTACACAAAAGAGGAACCAACCCTCATGTATTTCTATGATGTTGAATGCAAAAAGCTACAAGACTCTTTCTCAGAAGCTCTTGTACATGAAGACCTACTGTAAGATTCCTCCCCAGCCTCTCAGGATGTCTAGTATCTTCCCTTGTAGTCAAATCCCTCTTCAGAAATATAAAAGATCTTGTTTCTTTCTACCATGCCAAGCCTCATAAGGTGTGGCTTTCAACACCTTGGTGGGACACCTATTAAGTACATAAGTGGCATACATAACAACTTCAAGCCAAAATGTATGTGGAAATGCTTAAGTCTTAACCATATAGTGTGCCACCTCCATGAGAGATGTGTTTTTCCTTTGTCAGCTACACTATTTTGCTGAGGTGTAAGGGAATTGTGCATTGGTGTTTTATCCCACGTTCAGTCAGGAATGCATTGAACTCCTTAGACATATACTCCTCCCCTCAATTAGAATGGGGGGGTGACCACTTTACATCCTTTGTCAGCTATGCCATTTTGCTGAGGTGTAAGGGCATTGTGCATTGGTGTTTTATCCCACGTTCAATCACAGGAATGCATTGAACTCCTTAGACATATACTCCTCCCCTCAATCAGAATGGAGGGGTGACCACTTTACATCTTAATACAAGCATAAGAAAACTTCTCAGCTTTCTTTCAAAGGATAGACCCATGAATTGCCCCTTTATATTTTGCTAGTGCTAGGCTTGGATCTCCTCAATCAAGGCGTGATGTGGTTGGGATGGGGTGGTGGCCTATAAGGCGCGATCTCAAGGCTCATTGGATCTCTGTGGCTCTCTATCAAGAGAGAGCTCTCCTGGTTTGCTGATGTCAGATCTAGGGTTGTCTAGGTTAGGGGGGAGGCTCCCTTTAATGATGGTCGTAAGAAGCTGGTGATCCAGGTCTAAGCCTATAAGGTGCGATCTCAAGGCTCATTGGATCTCTGTGGCTCTCTATCAAGAGAATGATCTCCTGGTTTGCTGATGTCAGATCTAGGGTTGTCTAGGTTAGGGGGGAGGCTCCCTCTGATGATGGTCTGAAGAAGTTGGTGATCCAGGTCTGAGCCAATCCCGAGCATAGAGTTTGGGTCTGTAGTAATCTCTCTCTGTGTCTAAATAGCTCCATCAATAACAAGCCCAAGCATCTCTGATAAGGATAATCCATCACCTAACAAAGTGGATCAAAATGCTCTTTGAATAGGCAACGATATTGGTAATGAATCTCATAGTAAACTGGGCATCTGGAGATACAGTGCTCCTTGAACTCTACCTCCCTGCGACATAGTCTACATAGTTGGTCCTCCCTGCATACCCATGCAAGTACACACACACACACACACAGAGAGAGAGAGAGAGAGAGAGAGAGAGAGAGAGAGAGAGAGAGAGAGAGAGAGAGAGAGAGAGAGAGAGAGAGAAATCAACAATACTTAATAATGTAAAATGTCATGATGACCATGAGGGTGAATGACCTCTTCGATGAACGATACACAAGCCTACAACAAGATCATAAAAATGAGGGTGCTTGAGTGACATTATATAGGTAGCCCGTATGTGTGTGTGTGTGTGTGTGTGTGTGTCGTTTTCTTGTCATTTTTGTTTTGTTTTTGGCTTTTTGTATTTTTAGAGTTTCAAAGAAAGTGTGTGTGTGTGTGTGTGCATGTGTGTTCATGTGTTTGTGTGTTGCGTGGCATGGATCGAGTATAGGAGAGAGAGGGTGTGTTTGTATGTTATGTGCGTGTGTCTCATGGGTAAAGTGGGAACAACCCACAACATTGTTTTGTTTTTCCTTTTAAAAAAATCTATTTTTTTGGAATTTTAATCTTAAACCGGGGGGGTTAATGTAATTTTTTGTATAATGCAAGAGAGGTAAGCAGACTTGTGTTGGGGAAGAGAGGTAATGCAAGAGAGGTGAGCAGACTTGTGTGGGGAAGAGAGAAAGTTTGCATGGGTATGTGTAGTGTGGCAGATGAGAGATCAAGATAACAGGAGAAAGAGGGTGAATGTGTGTGCGTGTGTGTGTTGTGTGTATATACATGTATATATGTGGGAATAACCCATTAAAAAGGTTTTTTTTTTCATATTTATAAGCTTCAGCAAAGTTTAAAAAAACAACCAACATGTGGGTACATATGTGTGTATGGGTGGGAAACTCTAGTAGCAACCGAGAGGAGGAAGAGAGGGGCCTTTGGCCTACCATTAGTACACAGGAGAGAAGAAGGGATGTGGGGAGGGTCCCCTTCGTCTACACATGGAAGAATGGAGAAGGAGAAGCCCGTGGTGGATGCCCACCTCTGCTACACATGGATGATTTCTCATCCTCACAACTACTATCTGAAAAGGTCACGTATGCTGGGACCATGTTCATCCATTATTCAATACCTTTGTTGGAGTTCACTTCAAGAACTTTAGGGCTTCCTTTGAGTGCCAAGTATTCCCCTTTAAATGTAGAGTTTACCAAGATTTATTCTCATTGGACCCCAACAAAGGGCATTTGCAGTTGATGAATTGTGTCTAGGTAGTCTCCACTTTTGATCTTGTCTTGCCTTTGAAGTGTCCCTAGAGGAGACTTCCCTTTCTTTGTCTGGCTCATTATCCATGCGATTTAGGCCTTTGTTTTTATATCCACTGTACAAGCATAAAACAACGTCATCCATCCCTTTGCCAATTGTGAGAAATGCCTTTGTACCAATCTATCTTAGCTCTTGCTTGATTCAACCATGGTTGTCCAACGAGGAGACATAAGAGTTTGGTCACACTATCAAGTATGACAGCCAATGGTCCTTTCCTGCCATGGTGGTCTTGATATTAGAAAGAAATCCAAGGGGCTTAACTCTACTTTGGTCTGCAAGGTGTATGACCCATTGAGTATTCTCTAGTTATTCATAGTCTCCTCTGTTAAATTTACTACTGACCCTCCATCAATCAAGGCATCATCAATAAAGCAACCATCAATCCATACTCCTACTTTAGGAGTGTTGGGGTCTACAAATGAATCAATTGAATGAACCTCCTTCTCTGAGTGATCCTTTTGTGCACTGCTTTGCCTAAAAATAGAGTTAATTTGAACCTTTCTTCTTCTGGAGAAAAGGTTTTTGCATCTCTTCCTATAGGGAGGGTATATCCTCACTCATGAATTTCTTGAAGTTTATGTTTGGTTGAAAGGATTCCAAGTCCTTGATGGAGTTGTAATCTTCCATCAAGTCCATAGGTGGTTCTAACCTTCTTGGTTTTGGGGCTACCCTACTTTTATTTTCTTTTCATTTCCCAAAGGTGTTTCCAATGAATTATCTTGGTCTTCCAAGGAGGGCTCCATCATAGCTTCTTGTAGGGTAGGATAAACCTGATCTTCATGTGCATTGGACTCTGTAACATACCCATCTTCACTAATAAAGAAATGTCCATGTAATATAGTTTTTATGGTATAAAAATCAATGATTTTATTAAATGAGTCATTTCTACTTAGAATCTTCAAATCTGAGCCCAAATTTGGAATCTGCGCACGATTTTACCCTAATATAGGATTTTACAACATCCAAAACGGACACCCCCGGATCAAGCTTATATGCAAATTTTAGTCATTTTTAGTCAAAAAGCGATGACCTTTAAAGCTTAATAAATGCACGACCGGGCTTCCGATTGACAAACGGTCTGAACCCCAATGACCAGGATGAATAGGAAATTTTCTCCAAGTTAAGACTTAGTGGACTATCTTAAGTGTTTTTCCTATTTTAGAAGGGGGGGAACCTTACAATTGGTATCAGAGCCAAGTTAGCTCCTAGGATTGCCATTTAAGGACTGTTTTGCAATGAATGTTTTACCTAACAATGCTAATTAATAAAAACATCCTACTAAAACAAACAAGTTGAATTGATGTTTGAATGATTGTCGGAAGAGGAAGATGCCTACTCGAAGTTTCTAGTTTTCCAATGCATCTTTGAGACTGCTATAGTCACTCCTCAAATTTCGAGTTCCATGACACCATGGTGCAGATACTAGAGAAGATGTCCCTCCCTCATTTCCCTCGTATTGAAAGAGGATGGGGTAGAGATTTTTGGAGTCGTGGGCTGAGATATTTCTTTATCCGAGCAGATCAAATTGGGAACCTTACCACCGACCTAAAACGGATTCGTTGGATTGAAAAGTTAAAGATGATCCGTTTATTTTGGTTCGTCGGTACCTCCAGGGCCGACACCTCTGACTATAGATGGGATTCGCATACCTCAGGATCGCTAGGTGTATGACCAAGTGATGCAAGTCTTACCTGTTGGCTGACAGAGTAGCTGTGTTGGGACCTACCCCAATCCAGAGTCTACTACCCTTACCATCAGTTTTTGGGGTCTTAGAAACTACAGCGGAACCCCCATATTTCACCTATGTGGACCGCTCTACCCTTATGTCATAGTCAAGCTTAGGAATTTCCCTTGATGGCAAATAAGACTAATTATATTAGTCTCAGATCTTTGTAATAAAACTCGTCCTTGTAAATATTTGGAAATAAAATGATTTCAATGTTTTACTCTCCAAAATAAGCGTTGTGCAAATATGAATCTTGTAATCTTAAAATTGTTTTTACAATGATGGCCAGGATGATCACCCTCTACTTCCCAATGCGCTTTACACTGATAAACAGGAGAAGAAGCTCCTGCTCAAGCAAATGCAACCTCCCTCCTTTAAAGGAGAAGGTTCAAAGATTGAGAAGGATGCTGAAGTCTGGATTGAAGCAATGGACGATTATTTCTTTATCGCCGGTACTGGAGTAGCAAATCAGTCTATGCTTGCACGGTTTCGCCTCATTGGAGATGCTAAACTCTGGTGGAAATAGTGACAAGGAAGTCACCGAGCATTCTTAAATGTGGGAAGACATCAAGCAGGCCGTGAAGGAAAGATATCTTCCCCCATCCCATGAATCCATAAAGATGAATGAGTTTTTTAGTCTTAGGCAGTGCAGCTTAACTCTTGAGAACTACTATTCCAAATTTATCACTCTTCGAAAGTATGCCCCAGCTATGACTACTTCCCAGCAACAAGTGGCTCATTTTTGCCAAGGGTTAAATGAACCCTTAGATTCCGCCTTGAAGCAATGAGGCCAAGCACATTACAGGATGCTCTCATACGAGCAAAGCCCCTTGTGAAAGAAATGAGGACTGACAAACCTAAGCATCAAAAGAGATCTTACCCTGAGGCAAATCCTAAAGATCAACCCTACAAGAAACCTCAACAGAATTTTCCCTACTACAATAGAGGGCGACAAGGCAACTCTTTTGTCCCCCGCTAGTATGCTGCTTCTTCCAGAGAAGGCCCTCTGTGTTTTGAGTGCAATGAGCCAAGACACTTTAGAGCCAACTGTCCCAAGATGGCAACATCATTTCCCCAAGGTGGCAGAGGAAATCAAGGCTGTGGAATCCCTATCCACCAAGGTGCAAGAGGCGGTGGGTGTGGCAGAGGCCGCGGAGGAGTAGTTGCTAGGACCGCTTGTATTATAAGGGAAGAACCAACCTTGGAAGTGGCTGAAGAAGAGCACGCCATTGTCCATGTGGCAGTAGAACACCAAGGTCCGAATAAATAATTTGGTGTAATCCAAACCCCGGCCACTCCGATAAGCCATTCTAGCTTTTGATTGATTGTGGCAGTACCCATTCATTTCTTTCTCCTAGGTGTTTGCAAAAATTAGACTTGGGTCAAAAAACAGCTAGAAGAATGACTATAGAGTTAGCCAGTGGATGGGAAAGAAGTAATATCTCGCCACTCTATAGAAAACCTTGATTTTGAGCTGGGTAATGAGCAAACTCATGGCCACTTTACAGTCTTGCCATTAGGAATTTATGATGGAATCCTTGGGATGGATTGGTTAATTGCAAACAAAGCTAGCATTCATTGTAACTAGGGGAGTATCACTTTTGAAGGGAGTATCACTTTTGAAAATGAGCATGGCTAAATAATATCTATTCAGGGGATAACAGGAAAACCTAAATCTAGGGTAGTCAAGGCAAAACATCTTCTCAAGGGAACACGTAAAGGTTAGCAAGTTTTCTTAGTCAAGCTCAACAAAGCCATTGAACCTAGTAAGGAGAAGGAACCCTCATGGCTCCAAGAATTCTCTAACATCTTCCCTGACGAGCTTATAGGGCTACCGCCTCCTCGAGAAGTCGATCATGAAATCGAGGTGATCCCTGGAGCTCAACCACCCGTCTCAAAAATGCCCTATAAAATGTCCCTTCCTGAAGCCATTAAACTTAAGGAGCAACTTTCCCAACTCATTGAGCAAGGATTCATACACCCAGTAGCTCTCCTTGGGGGAAACCTGTCCTTTTCCAAAGAAAGAAGGACCAAGCTCTCTGCCTTTGCATAGATTATCGAGGACTAAATCAAGTCATTGTCAAGAATAAGTATCCTATCCCTCGCATCGACGAACTTCTTGACAGGCTTCATGGGGCCAAAGTCTTCTCAAAAATAGATTTGAGGTCTGGTTACTATCAGATCAAAGTCAAGGAAGCAGATATACCCAAGACAGCCTTCATGTTATATGTACATTATGTGTGCTATGTTATATACACATTATGTGTGCATATACTAGGAGGCTAACCCACATTAGGCTTGTGAGCATGGGAGCAAGCTCTAGTGGAGCATGGGTTAGGACTAACCTTAAGGATTAAGGTTAGGGTCAGGCATCCAAGGGTCACACATGGGGAATGGAAAGTCAAGAGTCACTTGAGGGCCCTCCTATATAATAGGAGCATGGGGCACACTCAAGGGGGCTGGAAGGCTTGGAGGCTTATGCTATGGTCTCTTGTGTAGAGGTCCATATCTCCTCATTTACCATTTCACACAATAGCTACATGCTATTGGATTGGAGTTATACCTCTTGATGGTATGGGACATCAAGGTAGTGGTATGATGTATTTTATTTATGATTCATGTGTGCATCCCTTGGGCTCGGGGGTGGTTTTGTGGTTGAGTTTATGCCTAATTTATGCAGGTTTATGCATAACAATTATCTAGAGAGATCTTAGGGTTTTAACAGTGGTATCAAAGCAATCTCTATTTAATTAATGTTGATTTTTTTAAGTAAATTTTAATATTTACTAATAAAAATATTATTTTATTGATTTATGTTGATAAATTGCATGTGGATCATCGATATGGTGATTGGAATGCGTGTTACTACAATTCAATGGACGAATCGACGTTGCAGGGAAATTCTGTGAGTTTAATGCTATTTCTTCCCTATTTTTATGGTTTAAATCAAGCATTAATGGATTTTTTTACAAAAATACCACATATTTTATTGTGGATATTTTTGGTAGAATGGATTCCCTAAATTCTTGGATTTTTTTGGAAACTTTTCCTAAATTTTAAGGGATTTTTTGGAGCATTTTTATGATTAAAAATGTATTTTTATACATTTTTGTGGGTTTTTTCCACAGGAATGGGATCAAATTTCTGTCAATTTTCTACTGAAATTTAGTATAGGGGATAGCGTGTTAATGCATGAAATGCTCTCTTGTGTGTGTGGGGTCCTCTCCGCCTCTCAAATCTGATTTTTCCTTCTTTTTTTCGTGAGAAATTCTCTTAAAAATGATTTTTTAAACATTAATCATAATTAATGTTAATTATAATTAAGTATTATTTAATTAAAAACTTTAATCAAAGATTAAAGTTAATCTCTCTAGTTAACAACAGAGAGGGGAGGAGAAAGAGAATGGAAGGGAGAATGCATAAACATGTATAAATCAGGCATAAACTCAACCACCCAACCACCCCGAGCCCAAGGGATGCACATGTCATAATTAAAATACATCATACCTCTACCTTGATGTCCCATACCATCAAGAGGTATAATTCCAATCCAATAGCATGTAGCTATAGTGTGAAATGGTAGATGAGTAGATATGGACCTCTACACAAGAGACCATAGCATAAGCCTCTACACAAGAGACCATAGCATAAGCCTCCAAGCCTCCAAGCCCCCTTGAGTGTGCCCCATGCCCTTATTATATAGGAGGGCCCTCAAGTGACTCTTGACTTTCCATCCCCCATGTGTGACCCTTGGATGCCTGACCCTAACCCTTAAGGTTAGTCCTAACCCATGCTCCACTAGAGCTTGTTCCCATGCTCCCATGCTCACAAGCCTAATGTGGGTTAGCCTCCTAGTATATGCACACATAATGTACATATAACATCTGTTAAAACCCTAAGATCTCTCTAGATAATTGTTATGCATAAACATGCATAAATCAGGCATAAACTCAACCACGGAACCACCCTCAAGCCCAAGGGATGCACACATGGATCATAAATAAAATACATCATACCTCTACCTTGATGTCCCATACCATCAAGAGGTATTATTCCAATCCAATAGCATGTAGCTATAGTGTGAAATGGTAGATGAGTAGATATGGATCTCTACACAAGAGACCATAGCATAAGCCTCCAAGCCCCCTGGAGTGTGCCCCATTCCCCTATTATATAGGAGGGCCCTCAAGTGACTCTTGACTTTCCATTCCCCATGTGTGACCCTTGGATGCATGACCCTATTCCTTAAGGTTAGTCCTAACCCATGCTCCACAAGAGCTTGTTCCCATCCTCCCATGCTCACAAGCCTAATGTGGGTTAGCCTCCTAGTATATGCACACATAATGTATACATATAACGTACTTCCCCTCTCTCAAAACATTGCACTCTTGCAATGAAAAGAAGGAGAACTGCGCTGAACAATCTTAACCGACTCCCAAGTCGAATCCTCAATTTTCCTATCTTTCCACCTAATTTTAACCTCAGGGATTAGTCAACTAGAAAGTTTCCTTTCCCTGAATTCAAGTACCTTATTAGGTTCATGTGGAACATAGGATAATTCTTCGACTTCAACGAGTTCTTGAGGGGGTGGGACGTCAAGGTAGAGGTATGATGTATTTCATTTATAATTCATGTGTGCATCCTTATATGTACATTATATGTGCTATGTTATATGCACATTATGTGTGCATATACTAGGAGAGTAACCCACATTAGGCTTGTGAGTATGGGAGCATGGGAACAAGCTCTAGTGGAGCATGGGTTAGGAATAACCTTAAGGATTAAGGTTAGGGTTGGGCATCCAAGGGCCACACATGGGGAATGGAAAGTCAAGAGTCACTTGAGGGCCCTCCTATATAATAGGGGCATGGGGCACACTCAAGGGGGCTTGGGGGCTTGGAGGCTTATGCTATGGTCTCTTGTGTAGAGGTCCATATCTACTCATCTACCATTTCACACTATAGCTACATGCTATTGGATTGGAGTTATACCTCTTGATGGTATGGGACATCAAGGTAGAGGTATGATGTATTTCATTTATAAATCATGTGTGCATCCCTTGGGCTCGGGGGTGGTTGGGTGGTTGAGTTTATGCCTGATTTATGCATGTTTATGCATAACAATTATCTAGAGAGATCTTAGGATCTTAACAGTGGTATTAGAGCAATCTCTATTTAATTGTTGTTGATTTTTTTAGTAAATTTTAATATTTACTAATAAAAATATTATTTTGTTGATTTGTGTTGATGAATTGCACGTGGATCATCGATATGTGGATTGGAACGTTTGTTACTACAATTCAATGGACGAATCGACGTTGCGGGGGAATTCTATGAGTTTAATGCTATTTTTTCCTATTTTTATGGTTTAAATCAAGCATTAATGGATTTTTTTACAAAAATTCCACATATTTTATTGTGGATATTTTTGATAGAATGGATTCCCTGAATTTCTAGAATTGTCAGGAAAGTTTTCTAATTTTTAAGGAATTTTTTGAGCATTTATATGATTAAAAATGTATTTTTATACATTTTTGCGGGTTTTTTCCGCGGGTATGCGATCAAATTTCTGTCAATTTTCTATTGAAATTCAGTAGGGGATAGTGTGTTGATGCATGAAATGCTCTCTCATGTGCGTGGGGTCCTCTCCGCCTCTCAAATCTGATTTTTCCTTCTTTTTTCCGTGTGAGAAAATCTTTTTAAAAATGATTTTTTAAACATTAATCATAATTAATGATTATGATTAAGTATTGTTTAATTAAAAACTTTAATCAAAGATTAAAGTTAATCTCTTTGATTAACAGAGAGTGGAGGAAAGAGAATGGAAGGAAGAAGAAGGAGAGGAAAAGGGGAGAAGAAGGAGAGGAGGGAGTTTTCTTACTCCCTCCCTCTCTCGTTTTTTCTGCGCAAAGTGGAGGGGGGACTGCGCAGCTGACGCAAAAAAAATGCCCCCCTTAAAAAAATCAAATCCTTTAAAGCTTAATTAAGCTTTTTTTTATTTTTTTTAAAAATAAATTTTTTATTATTTAAAAAAAACTTTTGAAATCTTTTTCAAAAAAAAAAGCTTGATAAAAGCCTGAAAAATATGGGATTTGAGGAAAAAATCTCTCAAATTTTTCGAAAAATTTCTTTTTGAAACTTTTTGGCTTTTCATATTCCGGAAAACCTTTGGCTTTCTGTTTTTCCAAAACCTTTTGGCTTTCCGAATTCCGAAAAAACTTTTGACCTTCCGTATTCCGGAAACCTTTGACCTTTCACATTCCGATTTTTTTTTTGTCTTTTCATTTTCCCAAAACTTTTGGCTTTCCGTATTCTGGGAAAACCATTGGAATTCTCACCCCGACCGTCTGCGCCGCGCAAGGAAGGAGAGAGGGAGGGAGTTAAAAAAAACTCCCTCCTCTCCTTCTTCTCCCCTCTCTGAACGCATTACCTCGAACGCATTTAGAATACGAACGGAAAGTCAAGAGTCACTTGAGGGCCCTCCTATATAATAGAGGCATGGGGCACACTCAAGGGGGCTTGGGGGCTTGGAGGCTTATGTTATGGTCTCTTGTGTAGAGGTCCATATCTACTCATTTACCATTTCACACTATAGCTACATGCTATTGGATTGGAGTTATACCTCTTGATGGTATGGGACATCAAGGTAGAGGTATGATGTATTTCATTTATAATCCATGTGTGCATCCCTTGGCCTCGGGGGTGGTTGGGTGGTTGAGTTTATGCCTGATTTATGCATGTTTATGCATAACTATTAACAATTATCTAGAGAGATCTTAGAGTTTTAACAGTGGTGTCAAAGCACGGCACCTATTGATGTCGGCCTTAAGGACATCGAGCTTGATGCATCGAGGGATTTCTTGCGAGATATGCAGGAAATGCTGACCGAAGCTCGAGATTCTATCAAGAGTGCTCAAGATAAGGCACGATTTTACGCTGATAGGGGGCGCTCATCTCGGTCTTTTGAACCAAGAGCATTGGTTTATTTTAATGTTCCTAAAGACTTTATCAATGGAAAAATGCTTGAATTTATCTCCTAGATATTGTGGTCCATTTTTTATTTATACATCGGATTGGCACAGTTGCGTTTGAACTTAAAACTACCTCCACATGTTAGAGTTCATCCAGTATTTTATATCAATAGATTGAAAGGGAAACTGGGAGGTGAGGATAACACAGTTACTCCTCAAGAACTCGTTGAAGTCCATTATTTATCCTATGTTCCACATGAACCTGATAAGGTTCTTGAATTCAGGGAAAGGAAACTTTCTAGTTGACTAAACCCTGAGGTTAAAATTAGATGGAAAGATAGGAAAATTAAGGATTCGACTTGGGAGTCGGTTGAGATTGTTTTGCGCAGTTCTCCTTGTTTTCATTGCAAGAGTGCAATGTTTTGAGAGAGGGGAAGTATGTTATATGTACATTATGTGTGCTATGTTATATACACATTATGTGTGCATATACTAGGAGGCTAACCCACATTAGGCTTGTGAGCATGGGAGCATGGGAACAAGCTCTAGTGGAGTATGGGTTAGGACTAACCTTAAGGATTAAGGTTAGGGTCAACCATCCAAGGGTCACACATGGGGAATGGAAAGTCAAGAGTTACTTGAGGGCCCTCCTATATAATAGGGGCCTGCGGCACACTCAAGGGGGCTTGGGGGCTTGAGGGCTTGAGGGCTTGGAGGCTTATGCTATGGTCTCTTATGTAGAGGTCCATATCTACTCATCTACCATTTCACACTATAGCTACATGCTATTGGATTGGAGTTATACCTCTTGATGGTATGGGACATCAAGGTAGAGGTATGATGTATTTCATTTATAATTCATGTGTACGCGGGGGTGGTTGGGTGGTTAAGTTTATGTTTAATTTATGCATGTTTATGCATAACAATTATCTAGAGAGATCTTAGGGTTTTAAGAGTGGTATCAGAGCAGGGCACCGATTGATGTCGGTCTTAAGGACATCGAGCTTGATGCATCGAGGGATTTCTTGCGAGATATGCAGGAAATGTTGACCGAAGCTCAGGATTCTATCAGGAGTGCTCAAGATAGGGCACGATTTTATGCTGATAGGGGATGCTCATCTCAATCTTTTGAACCAAGAGCGTTGGTTTATTTTAATGTTCCTAAAGATTTTCAGACTTTATCAATGGAAAAATGCTCAAATTTATCTCCTAGATATTGTGGTCCATTTTCGAATTATACATCGGATTGGCATGTTTGAACTTAAAACTACCTCCACATGTTAGAGTTCATCTACTATTTTATATCAATAGATTGAAAGGGAAACTGGGAGGTGAGGATAACACAGTTACTCCTCAAGAACTCGTTGAAGTCCATTATTTATCCTATGTTCCACATGAACCTGATAAAGTTCTTGAATTCAGGGAGGAAAGGAAACTTTCTATTTGACTAATCCCTGAGGTTAAAATTAGATGGAAAGATAGGGAAATTGAGGATTCGACTTAGGAGTCGGTTGAGATTGCTCAGCGCAGTTCTCCTTCTTTTCATTGCAAGAGTGCAATGTTTTGAGAGAGGGGAAGTATGTTATATGTACATTATGTGTGCTATGTTATATACACATTATGTGTGCATATACTAGGAGGCTAACCCACATTAGGCTTGTGAGCATGGGAGCATGGGAACAAGCTCTAATGGAGTATGGTTAGGACTAACCTTAAGGATTTAGGGTCGGGCATCCAAGGGTCACACATGGGGAATGGAAAGTCAAGAGTCACTTGAGGGCCCTCCTATATAATAGGGGCATGGGGCACACTCAAGGGGGCTTGGGGGCTTGGAGGCTTATGCTATGGTCTCTTGTGTAGAGGTCCATATCTACTCATTTACCAGTTCACACTATAGCTACATGCTATTGGATTGGAGTTATACCTCTTGATGGTATGGGACATCAAGGTAGAGGTAATCCCATCGTTCACGAAATTTTCAATTTCGCCCGACAATTCTTAAATCCAATAAAATTTTTTAATTTTAATGGATTTTTTAATTTTCTAGAGAGATCTTAGGGTTTTAACAGTGTATATCAGAGCAATCTCTATTTAATTATTGTTGATTTTTTTAGTAAATTTTAATATTTACTAATAAAAATATTATTTTGTTGATTTGTGTTGATGAATTGCACGTGGATCGTTAATATGGCGATTGGAATGCATGTTGCTACAGTTCAATGGACGAATCGACGTTGCGGGGGAATTCCGTGAGTTTAATGCTATTTCTTTCCTATTTTTATGGTTTAAATCAAGCATTAATGAAATTTTTTACAAAAATACCACATATTTTAGTGTGTATGTTTTTGGTAGAATGGATTCCCTAAATTCTTGGATTTTTAAGGAATTTTTTCCTAATTTTAAGGAATTTTTCGGAGCATTTTTATGATTAAAAATGTATTTTTATACATTTTTGCGAGTTTTTTCCGCAGGAATGCGATCAAATTTCTATCAATTTTCTACTGAAATTCAGTAGGGGACAGTGTGTTGATGCATGAAATGCTCTCCCATGTGTGTGGGGTCCTCTCTGCCTCTCAAATATGATTTTTCCTTCTTTTTTTCGTGAGAAATTCTCTTAAAAATGATTTTTTAAACATTAATCATAAGTAATGTTAATTATGATTAAGTATTATTTAATTAAAAACTTTAATCAAAGATTAAAGTTAATCTCTCTGGTTAACAACAAAGAGGGGAGGAGAAAGAGAATAGAAGGGAGAAGAAGGAGAGGAAAGAGGGGAGAAGAAGGAGAGGAGGGAGTTTTTTTAAACTCCCCCCTCTCTCATTCCTTGCGCACACAGACGGGGGGGGCTGCGCTGCGCAGCAGCCGGCAAAAAAAAAAATACCCCCCTTAAAAAAATCAAAATCCAAACTTACTAAAGCTTTTCTCTTTTTTTTTTGGTATTTTTTTTAAAAATAAGTTTTTTATATTGAAAAAAGCTTTTGATAATATTTCAAAAAAAGCTTGGAAAAAGCTTGAAAATAGTGAGAAATTACGAGATTTGAGGGAAAAATCTCTGAAAATTTCTTCTTGAAACTTTTTGGCTTTTCATCTTCTAGAAAACCTTTGGCTTTCCGTTTTCCTGAAACCTTTTGGCTTTCCGAGTTTCGGAAAAACTTTTGACCTTCTGTATTCCGGAAACCTTTGACCTTTCACATTTGGGTTTCTTTTGTCTTTTCATTTTCCAAAAACTTTTGGCTTTCCATATTCCGGGAAAACCGTTGGAATTCCGAGATTTTTTGATCGTTCGTATTCTAAAATGTGTTCGGGGTAATTGAAAAATTTCAAAAAATTCTTGAAAATTAGTGAAAAATTAGACAAAGGTTATTTTAAATTTCAAAAAAATGTGGGGTTGAGCTCTTAGCAGTTGTTCATTGCCTCAAATTATGGAGACATTATCTCTTGGGGGGCAAATTCTAGCTTGTGATAACTGACCACAAAAGTCTAAAGTGGATCTTCACCCAGCCTAACCTCAACATGTGGCAAAGGAGATGGATTGAAATTCTACAAGAATATGACTTCAACATCAAATTCCGCCCTGGCAAAGATAATGTGGTAGCAGATGCACTTAGCCGAAATCTTTCTTGAGTGCAATTTCAATGCCAAATAATCCCATACTGGTCAAGGTGGAAGAAGTCTCATCTCATGATCCAGATTATCAGAGGATGATGAAGTTAGTAGAAGAAGGAGGAAATTCAGAGAAAGAGAAGAATCTAATCAAGGGATACTCCACTCATGAAGGAAGCCTCTACTTCAATCACAAGCTATGTATCCCTAAGGATCCTGCTTTAAAGAAACTAATCCTCCATGAAGCTCATGATAGTCTTGCTGTCAGGACACCCAGGCTATGCAAAAACATTAAATGCCATAAGAAGGAGCTTTCATTGGGCAGGCTTGAAAAATGATGTCCTTCAGTACTTGAAGCAATGTCTCTCATACCAAAGGATCAAAGCTGAAAGGGTCAAGATGCCTGGAAAACTTCAACCCTTGGATATTCCCCAAATGAAGTGGGAGTGTATTAGTATGGATTTTGTCACAAGTCTCCCCACTGTTCAAGGAGGATATGACTCCATTCTTGTAGTAGTGGACTTACTTACCAAAGTAGCTCACCTTATACCAGCAAAGAAGGCCTTCAAAGCTTCTGATGTTGCTCGAATATTCATCAAGGAAGTCCTCAAACTTCATGGTCTCCCAAAAAGTATAGTAAGTGACCGAGATTTTGACTTCACTTCAAAGTTTTGGCAGTCCTTATTTCAAGCCCTGGGAACTCAACTTTGCTTTAGCATAGCTTATCATCCAGAGACCGATGGCCAGACTGAGAGAGTCAATCAAGTAATTGAAGACATTCTCAAAGCATATTGTGGACGGTGGTGGATTCAATACCTTCCTCTTGTAGAATTTGCCTACGATGCATCTTATCATCAGAGCATAGGAGTGTCACCATTTAAAGCACTCTAAGGGCAAGAATGCGTCTCCTCTAAATTTCTCTGATCTGACCATAAGAGTTGAGGCATCTAGGAAAATGCTCGGAGAGATGGAAGAACAAACCAAGGCAATCCAAAAGGATATTAAAGCTGCCCAAGATCAACAAAAGCATTATGCTGACACCAAGAGGTTTGAAAGGATCTTCAAGGAAGGAGACAAAGTTCTTCTATGAGTGCAACCCAAACGAAGTTCTCTATCACTTGGGAAATATAAGAAGCTCAGCCCTAGGTATGGTGGTCCCTATACAGTTATCAAGTGTCTAGGTAAAAGTGCCTATAAACTCCAACTCCTAGCCCATATCAAAGTCCACAATGTATTTCATGTAAGTTTGTTAAAACCTTATGTACCCAGTCTCGATCATATTCTTGATGATGAACAAGTTGTAATCCCTACTCAAGGAGTCCTTGAATTACAGCCCAGTAGCATCATAGATTCTAGGGAAAGGTAACTCCGAAATAGAACTCTTGTAGAACATCTAGTACAGTGGAAAGATTACCCTGAAGAGGATGCAACTTGGGAAGATGAAGCTACACTCTTAAAGGATTATTCCCAATTCATGAACGAGATGAGGACATCTCAATTTCTTTAAGGGGGGAAGGATGTAACATACCCATAAAGAAATGTCTATGTAATAGAGTTTTTATGGTATAAAAATCAATGATTTTATTAAATGAGTCATTTCTACTTAGAATCTTCAAATTTTGAGCCCAAATTTAGAATCTGCACATGATTTTACCCTAATATAGGATTTTACAGCATCCAAAACGGACACCGGATCAAGCTTATACACAAATTTTAGTCATTTTTAGTTAAAAAACGACGACCTTTAAACCTTAATAAATGCACAACCGGGCGTCCGATTGACAAACGGTCTGAACCCCAATGACCAAGAGAACTTCTTGGATAAAAAAAAATTTCCATCCCCGGGACGGTTCGGCATGCAAATCGAGGCGGACGCTCCAAATTTGGGAACCCCACCCAAAATTTGGACCGTATACACTTACTAGGGTGCCCGTACGATGGCCGCACAAGAACCAAAGGACAGCTGCCCACTGTGTGGTCCACACGTACCGCTACTACGTGGACACCCATGCTGCCCCCCAGACCGGATAAGTCTTCATTGTTTGTCCATGTTGAGGGTCCTTGAAACTTACTATCTTTGTTAAAGAGGATTTTTGAGGCCCAGGGGCTCCTTTGTTTTTTCTCATTACCATGCAGCCACTTCAAGTTCTTCTAATACCACCAAATTTGAAGTGCTTTCTCTTTCCTTTTGACTTTTTACTTCCTATCCTATGAAGGTGGAGGGAAGTGGATAATCCTTTCCTGTATGGCCTTCACCTTTACATATTGAACACAAGGGAGCAAAGCCAACCTCCCTCCACGAGTTAGGGAAATTTGGTGCTATATAGCCAAGTTCATTGCATCGATAGCACTTAACACGACTCCTTTGATAAGACCCTTGTTTCCATCCTCTATAACTTTGGGATGGAGATCTCCTTGAGCCAAAGTTAGGGCCAAAGTTTTGGGGATTTGGGCCAATGTCTGTAGTCTTGAGTTTGGACTTAAGAAAATTGAACCGTTTGGACTCAAGAAAATTAAGCCTTTGATCTTATACCTTATTTTTCCTCTGATGCATTTTCTTTAGGAAACAAATGTCTTCAGTATGAAGGAGTAGGAGAAAAAAGCTCATGGAACTATTGGTTTCCTGTTACACTCAATGACAAGGTGTCTTGGTTGATGAAAATTGCCACACCAAGTACTGCCTCTTAAAGTGTCTCTTGGTGTTCTTTGTGATAGGAAAGAAGCATTGGTGGAGACACTTACAGTCTTGGATCTGCTCCATCATTGGTGTTCTTTGTGACATGGAAGAAGCATTGGTGGAGACACTTATAGTCTTGATCTGCTCCATAATTGCATCCATTATCTCTTTCTTTATATTGATTAGTGAGGTTGCAAGGTACCCTTTGATGCTAGATTTCGGATTTTTGGTAGGCACATTTGAAGGGTTTTCACTTATGACTGCATATAGTGGTGGTGGTTGATTAGGATGAGGGTCTTCTAGAGCCCTGCTAGGCTGTGTATTTTGCGTTTTTATGCTGGTGCCATCCAAATTGATTCCATTGAGTATGATGTATAGGTGAAGTCTGAGAGATAATGGGAAAGGGTGGTTGTGCCCAAGAACATGACCATGCTAAAGTAGCTTGTTAAGGGTTTGGGTTTTGGGATCCTAGGTATCCGGGGTTGACTTTTCTTAGGAAGGGAGAGTTTCCAAGGGAAGGGCTTAGGAGAACTCCTCTTCCTATTGAGAGAGCTATTCTTGACTCTACCTCAAAAAAGTGTCTGGCTAGGTTGATGGCTTCTTGTAGGCTAGGGGGCCTTGCTAATTCCACATACTTCATGAAATATTTATCTCTCAAGCCTCTTGTGAAGACTCCTTTTTGAAGGCCATCATCCAAATGGTGATTTCCCCATCTCTTTAATATAGATTCCATACTTGATGGAATATTTATCTTTCAAGCCTCTTGTGAAGACTTCTTTATGAAGGCCATCATCCAAATGGTGATTTCCCCATCTCTTTAATATAGATTCCATACTTGAAATGTAGGAATGCATATCTTCTCCTTCATGGCATTCTAGGTTCATGAACTCATCTCTCATCCTATCCTCAAATCCTTCATGTCGAAAATGTCTTAGAAACTCCTCTTTCAACTCGTCTAATCATTAAAATTAGTATCAATTTGCCGTGCCTATTAGTGTGGCGGGGAAAATGGCTAGTCAATGCTCTAGGGTTCGAGCATTGTTGTATATGCCGGCAACCAAGAATTCTACTACATGAAGATCAAGGTATTCATTATAGTCTCCTTTGAAAATAGGTAATGGGACAACATTGAAAGGATAATCATTGATATTTCTTGCCCCAATGTGGATAGGTATTTGACCAATTGGTGATCCTAGGGCCAATGCTAGTTGTGGGAGAAACAAAATTTATAATTTTTCAAAAGCTTGTTCAAAGCCCTCTACTCTTTCTTGTGCTTGCCTTATCCTATCATGTCATATTCTTTGTTGATATGTATGTAGCTCTCACTTGGTCTCTACTTGGTCTCTACTATGTGCATACATTATCCTTACTCTGGATTCTACATTGATTAGTGGTTTATCGAGCGTATTTTGTTTTCCACAGGGCTTCCACTTCCTCAAGCTCTCTTTTTGTTTCAAGACATAGGCTCGTTTTCTTGCTCTACTGCATAGGAAAAATTACTTCTTGAAGTGGTCAAAATACACTTTTAGAGGAGTTGGTAACTATGGTTCCTTGAACTTGTTGGTCTACTCCCTTGAACAAATATGAAAATGGATTGTCTTTAAATTTACTCTATCGACAAGACCCTATTATGTGGCTAACTGAATGGCTACTAAGTCATCTCTGTACAAGGATTTGAATACTCCAAGTTCCAAACATCAACTTCTAGTTTTAACTTTGGTGGCTCCTCTTTTGAGCTTGGCAAGGGAACCACAAGATTCTCTTAGGGAGGTTTTTGCTCCTCTTGAATGCTTACATAACAGGTAGTAATCACTTTTCTAGCTATGATTGACTCAACAATGTGAGGTAGTAAATGAACCCAACCCAAGTCCATCTCTAAGGATGCTTTGAGAAGGTAATAGCAAAGCTTACACCACCATACAGGAAACTCAAATGTTTGAGTTAGCAAAATTTTTTTCAAAGGTGGGGTGGAACTAGGAGGCTAAGGTTTGGAATGAAAGTCTTGTAGTAATTAACTCTTCCAAGGAAGTGGGTTAGGGATATCCTATTTTGAGGATAGCATGGGTGCACTATGTCTTCTAATTTTTGTAAATATGAAAATTTCTGAGAATATGGTGCATTGACTATACCAAAGGGTGCTTGGGGAACCTCATAAAATTTCTTTTTTATATCACATAACAATTTAGGGGGAAAGTGGGGAAGATAAGTGGTTAAGAATGTACTTTCATATTCTTCCCTTTCCTCTTCAAGAGAGGAACGTAAGAAGAGGAATTCATCAACATTCTCTATAAATTCTCT
>NC_141047.1:13781374-13813874 GCF_041138505.1 Cibotium barometz | reverse complement strand
CGACCCTCGCCTAAAGGTAATGGTTGTGCCGGGCCAATCAGATTGGGCGCTATGTTGCTTCCCTTTACACACCGCAGGTTTGCATGCATGAAAGGTTGCCACACTGGCCTCCACCTCTTGCCCTTGTTTCGGAAGAATTTGCGTGGGCAATCAAGCTTTGCTGCCCAATCTTAGGTGCATCGATCTCCAGCGACCAATGGATGCTGGTTTGTGGACCAGGCTACCATTCCTTCCCTCTAGAATGCCAAGAAAAGATCCAGAGGTGGCTTGGCATTTGCATATCAAGTTTCGAGCGCCTTCCTCTTCCTTCGACACTTGGAGGCATTCTTCCTCGAGTCTCTCCACGTAACCTTAATTTTTTAAAGTTTTTTTAAAGTTTTTTTTTTGTCTTGGTCCTCTCTCTCCTCATCACGGCATGCAGCCCTACCTCTATCATGCTGCATGCAGTAGACAAGTGATTTAATCTGTATGCATCTTTTGTACGCATCTTCTGTATTCCGTATGCAAAGGTGTCTTGATTATTGTTAATCATCATTAACACTTTGATTAGCATCTAATAGCTCCTAGTATTTTGATGTTCTAGTAATCCCCTAATGGATTCCCTGAACTCACAAGACAGCGAGTACATGCCCTTATACTCCCAATATTCTAAGGCATCCTACTTTCCTGACATGCATATTCCAGTCACTCCAACCCATAGGTTGACACACTGCCCGCATCCTCATCCTCAACATTTTCATGTCCCCCACTTGTTCTAGGGACTTTTCCTCTACTTTCGGTGGTTCACCTTTTGTATTTATGCATCCGTGACCCTCACAAGTAGAGAAGACAGAGATCCCATCTTTGCCTTCGGAAGGGAGAAGTGATGTGGATGGGGTTTCTACTCTAGAAAAGGTCAAAAAGCTTCCAGTAAAATGTAGAGTCCAACAATCAGATGATGCAGAGGGTAGGAGGTTGAAGTTTTCAACAAAGCCCCCATGACCAAGAGAGGTAGAAAGGCCTCAACACCAAAGACCAATGTAGATGGACAAACATGGCAGAGGGAGGTTTGGAAGGATGCATGGGTTGTTCAGCTCACACATCTGCCGGGGCTCAATGGACGATGAGTTTGGAAAAATGCCAAAGCAAGGGATTGATCTGTGGTCTACAGTTTCCACTCAACTTGCAAGGCTATTCCCAGAGTGTGACAAAGCAAAGGGATTGATATGTGGTCTACAGTTGCCACTCAACTTACAAGGCTATTCCCAGAGTGTGACAAAGACTCTCAAAGTTGAAGAAAGAGATGGAGTCATGTGTATGCAGACTACAAGAAGGACAAGGCCCATGATTCCATCTCTGGAAATGATCATAAGGTAACATGTCAATGGTTTGATATCATTGATGAGTAGTACATGCACAATCGGGAAAACGTGGTTAGCTACACCCATGCTTCAGCTGTGGGTGGGAACACCAATGGCCCAATTGGGGAAGTAGACAAAGGAGAGGGAAGTAGACAAAGGAGAGGGTACACAATCCTCTATCAAAATAGAAGCGCTAAACAGAAATGTAAAGACAATGTGGGGGAGAGGGAGAGCTTCAAACCCTAACAAGCAAACACACACACACACACAAGAGAGAGAAAGACACACAAGAGAGATGGATGGCTGAATTTTCTTCTATCATCTTCTTCTCTACTCAACCAACATAACATAAAGATAAGAGTGTACTCTATATGGGTTTGTACACTACTACAGCATACAAGGGTCCATAATGTGAGCCCGACTAAATGAATTGGCGCTATAACTATGCCAGTCTCTAGTAATCCAAAATGGCTATCACACATCCTGTCATCCCACTGGCCGCATATCACCCATAATCTCACCAACCATGCCAGTGGTGTAGATGCGGAAGCTATCACCTAGGCGGGTCATCAATGTCTGCCCCGTGGCACTAGTTGAGTTCAATATCTCAACACTTCACCTCGAGCTCAACTCCACACACTGCTCCAAGTAAACTCCTAAACCTATGGAGCTTCTCTGTGCCCAATGCCTTGGTGAAGATGTAAGCTACTTGATCCTCTATGCTGACATATACCAGATCTACATCTCCTGATAGAACCTTCTCACTCACACGAAGTGATAATGCACCTCAATGTGCTTTGTTCTAGCATGATATAATAGGTTATTGGCCAATTGTATGTTGATCATGTTATCACAATATAT
Source organism: Cibotium barometz (assembly GCF_041138505.1). Taxonomy (NCBI): domain Eukaryota; kingdom Viridiplantae; phylum Streptophyta; class Polypodiopsida; order Cyatheales; family Cibotiaceae; genus Cibotium; species Cibotium barometz. The sequence continues at coordinate 13,811,673 of NC_141047.1, read as the reverse complement.
GATAATTGCCCTATCAATGGGCTCTCCCATGTCACCAAGTAGCTTCTGAAACCAAGCTACCTCACAAGCTACCAGTAGCACCCCTGTACTCTACCTCTGTACTTGACAAGGCAACTCCTCTTGGCTGCTTCTTATTGCTCCAACTCACAGCAGCACTCCCAAATGAGAACATAAAACCACTGGTAGATCTCCTATCTACAATACTACCAGCCCAATCAGCATCTGTGTACCCATGCAACTGTATCTCTGTACTAGCCTCATACAAAAGTCCTAATCAACTGTGGACTTTAGGTACCTGAGGGTCCATCTAGCTGCATCCAAGTGTGGCTTCCTAGGGGCCTACATAAACTGACTCACAAGTCTAATAGCATAGCTCAAGTCTGGCCTTGGAATGGTCATGTAGATCCAACTACCCACTATGCACCTGTATGTAGTGGAGTCCTCCAAAAGCTCACCTATATCTGTGGAAAGCTTTGTGTTCTGCTCCAATAGCATTGAAATAGGCTTACAGCCTGTCATACCATACTTGGACATGTCCAAGCCATACTACCTCTGCAATAGCAAAATGCCATGAGGTGATCTCACCACCTCTATGCCCAAGAAATACTGCAGCTCACCCAAATCCTTCATCTCAAACTTCTACTTCAAAAGCATCATGACATAATGTGCGAGGTTCTCGCCCGCTCCCCGCACCGGGGCTCCTGCCGGTGGCGGAAGCAACGTTGGCCTCCCGTGCGGGGGTCCTGCACACTCGGGGCCTCGCCCGCGGATGTTCGGGATGAGAGGCTAGCCCGGGGGGCGGTCCCTTCGAGACCGGGCCTGGAAGACTCCCCTCGCTCGGAAGACACGGGTGATTCCGCCAGCTAGGTGAAAAATCTTTTAACTAGGAGATTACTCTAACGAGTCAAGTCTTGCTAAATTAAACTGATCTCACCAAACCTAAAGTCACATGGTCAGATCAAGAAGAGACTTGCACTTGGTCCATGGAATCACCACTTTTTTCCTCATTTCAGCCGATGATCCCTTCCCACAAAACAAGGTCTTCTCAGGATTTAAATTGATTAACGTAACTAATCATATCTAGTTGTTTCTCAGGAATCCTCCGATCTAGCCTATCTGGCCCATGGGTTAGCCAACCACCTGACCACTAAATTGGTGGGATTCCTTTATAAAGATTTGATTGGATTTTTGCTTGGGTACTGAGAAAGAGAGTCCCCAGGCCCCCTAGCCGGCGATTCATACAAAAATCAAATAGGCACACCACATACACACCCAATATGAAATTGCCATTTATAACAGATTCGACTGGCTTTAAGATAATCCTTGAATAAAATCATAATATTTCCGATCATCATTTTCTAAAATTCCAAGTCCATTGTATTACAAAAATGCATCATCTGAACTCTTCGTTGAAGACCAGCTGGCCAATCAGTATCAAATTTTTGTTCCCAAAAACCTTTCCTTTTTGTCCACCATCAGATATCTTCCTCGACGTACACCTGGGTGTCCTAGCAACCGCGAGCCCGTGCATCGCATGGTCAGAACCCTCTAGGATCCTGAGGGTAATCTACCCGTCATTTTATCCATTTATCCAACTAGATTCTTGGTGAGATTGGTCAGGGAAAAACTAGATTAGTTTCGGTAGTTTATTCTTTGGATTTAGTAACTGGAATTGGTCACGAAGTTTTTGTCTGATTTAGTTTGAGAGGACAATTAGGTTTACTATCCAACCTCACGTATTCTAACTAAATTCATTCAGTTTAGTTTTACCAAGATTCCTTTCAACTAAACATCTAGTTTTTGGGTAAATATCCATTTAGTGATTTTACCAATTCAAATATCCAAGATATTCTTTTTCCCACATAAATTCTCAAGCTTAATTCATTAGGTAGAATTATGATGGAAATTCATCTTTTGACATTGGAATTTAATTTAAATCCATCTTTTCTCAAATATCATGGAAATTCATTAACTAAAATATCAATACCTATTTTTTTGAATAAACTTGAAATCCTTCTTTTTCTCATTTCAATGAGTGTAATCTAATTATCATGGGAATTCCTCTTTTTCCTAAATTAAATCTATTAAAATTCTTCTTAAAAATTACATAAAAATAATCATTAATTCCTTTAAGCTAAAAATTCCACTTTTCTCATCTAAACATTTGAATTCCAATATAGTAGGAATTCCTCTTTTATCATTTAAACTTATCGTTGCAAAAAGATAAATTAAATTTTTTCTCTTAAAATTTAAATAAAAATCTCCATTAATTCCTTTGCACTAGGAATTAAAATTTCTTCATTTAATTAATTGGATTCCAATATGGTGGGAATTCCTCTTTCATCATAAAAAAATTATCTATAAAAAGATAAATTTAACTATATTTTCTCTTAAAAATTAAATAAAAATCTTCATTAATTCCTTTGCACTAGGAATTATACTTTCCTTATTTAAATATTTGAATTTCAATATGGTGGGAATTCCTCTTTCATCATAAAAGTTTATCTATACAAAAAGATAAATTTAACTAAAATCTTTCATAAATTATACATTATTTTAGCATTCCAATTTTATTCTCTGAATCATTGGAATACATGGATTTCCAATGTCTTGGGGATTACTCTTTTAACATAAAAATAAATTACCAAAAATTTCTCTTTTTTCTAATTTACTAATTATGCATAATCATAAAAATAAATTTCTTCATGATTACAATGAGAATCATTCAATTAATCTAGGATGATAATTCGTAGAACATGGTAGGAAGTCCTCTTTTCATATTATGAATGAAAATGTTTTATGTGTTTATTTTACAAAAATTTTACCATAGGTTTGCTGCTATTACTAATAATTCTCAATTTAATTGAGAGAATGAAATTTAATATTATTAATATGATTAGCATAACCACTAGTTGGATCATTATCCAATTATGGACTGATTTATAATTTCTCTAGGAAATAAATATCATAAAAGCATTAAAAAGCCATTATTTTGGCCTCCAATTAGACAAGCATAAAAATTACTTTTGGATTAGAGAAATGCTTCATGAGAAGCTTCATTTGTATTGAGAATGGGTCATAGGAATGACCTTTCTTTGGGGGGAGAGAGAGAAATACCATTAAAATTAAGCATAAATGAAAATTTATGTGTTTCTTTATTACAATACATTAAAGCATTTCAATAATATTCAAAAGCCATTCAAATTAAAGCTTCTCAAGCTTGAGAGGGGTTGAGAAGAAAGAAACATTTAGAAATTATAGAAAAAAGACCATAATCCACTCTTTACCTCCTAAAATGCTTGATTCTTTAGTCACTATAGAGGCCCCCAACCAATCAATTGGTTTGGTATGTCGTAGGAGTCACCAACAAGGAAGATTGAAGAGAGAGAGAAGCTCCAATCTCTTCAATTTTGTAGAGGTTTCTAGAGGATAATAGAAATTAAGCTTAGTTTAGAGTAATACCGGCATAGTTTAATTCATAGATAATAATACAAAGGAATGAGGGTTTATTTATAGGAGAGGGAGGCCACTAACTGAGTCCAATTGAGTTCTAGAATTTTCCAGCTTTAGTTTGGCTGAATTTGGACAAGTTTTGGACTACTTTGGCTCCCTTTTTGATTTGGTTTGATTTAGGAGAGAGAGGCCACTAACTGAGTCCAATTGAGTTCTAGAATTTTCCAGCTTCAGTTTGGCTGAATTTGGACAAGTTTTGGACTACTTTGGCTCCCTTTTTGATTTGGTTTGATTTAGGAGAGAGGAGAGATAAAAATATCCTATTATTTTTGAGTTTTAAAATCATTCAAGCATGTGAAATATTTCCAATTTTGATTTACCACTCTCTAGAATTTTTTTATCTCACTAGGCAAAACAAGGAAAAATGATATTTTCTTGTATTCAGAAGAAACATAGAATGATTACAAGGGATTGAAGTAGAGGCTTATTTGATATTCAGGATGAGGAGGAATCTTACATCCTCTCCCACTTGAAAAACGTGAGATGTCCTCATCTCGCAAAGTGAGGGTAATCCTTGGCCAAGTCTTCTTCTTTCTCCTAGGTGGCATCTTCTAGAGAGAAGAACTTCCACTTTACTAAGAATTCTCGAAGGACTCTGATCCTGAGAATCTTCTCCTGAATGTCAAGGATTTCCTCAGGTTGGAGTACCATCTGGCCTTGAGTCGGAGAGATCAATTGCTCATCATCAAGCACGTGATTCGGGCTAGATACATACTTCTTAAGCAAACTGACATGGAATACATTGAGATGGGGAGGCATAAGAAGTTTATAGGCTAGATCGCCCACTTTCTTTATGATAGCATACGGCCCACACAGTATCTGGGAGAGAGCTTTTTGTACTTCCCTAAGGATAAGGAACTTCTTTTTGGTCGTACTTGAATGAAGACCATATCTGATTCTTCAAACACTCACTCAGATCTCTTTTTATCTGCATACTGCTTTTGCTTGTCTTGGGCTGCCTTTATATCTTTACGGATTGATTGCATCTACTGGTCCATGTCATCAAGCATTTGTTTGCACATTTCAACTTTAATCAATGGGTCAAACCAAGTCAACGGTGTAAGGCAATCTTGTCCATACAAACTTTGAAAGGACTCATCCCAATGCTCCGATGATAAGAAGCATTGTAAGAAAATTCAACCAGATACAAAGCTTTGAAAGGACTCATCCCAATGCTCCGATGATAAGAAGCATTGTAAGAAAATTCGACCAGATACAAATGACTTAACCACTTCTCGGGTTCCCTGCCTGCAGCATGATCGAAGGATATCTTCAATTACTTGATTCACCCTTTCTGTCTGGCCATCTATTTCGGGGTGGTAGGCTGTGCTGAGATCCAAGAAAGTTTCTACTGCTTCAAAGAATGCAGTCTAGAATTTTGATGTGAATTGGGATCTCTGTCACTTACTATCCTCCTGGGTAAACCATGCAATCTGAAGATCTCCTTAAGGAAAACTCTGGCAACATCCACTATAGAGTATGTTTCTTTCATTGGAATCAGATGGGCAACTTTGGTTAGCCTGTTAACTACCACAAAAATGGAGTTGTAATCTAATTGCACTGAAAGTAATCCAGTGACAAAGTCCATACTGATGCATTCCCACTTCATCTGTGGAATGTTTAGAGGAGGCTGTAGTTTCCCTAGCATCTTGACTCTCTTTGCCTTGACTCTTTGGCACATTAAGCATTTCCTTACATGATCAAGTACATCCTTTTTTGAGTCCCGGCCAGAAGAAGCTTTTCTTTATAGACATATAGGTTTTTATAAACCCTGGATGTCCAGCTATCAGGCTATCATGGGCTTCTCTCAAAATTGTTCCCTTTATTCCCACATCATTGGGGATACATAGCCGATTATTATAATACATGCATCCTTCATCCAGTTTGTATCCAAGAACTCGACTCATTTCGTGAGGAGTCTTGCTTTCCTCCATCAGAAGGGTAGCAATAGGAGGCAAAGAAATTGTCCTGCATGATTTTCTCCTTTGCTTCATTGATCAATGGATTTGACACCACTGTAATTGCAAGCAAGAAGGCTCTTCTGCTGAGTGCATCTGCAACCACATTTTCTTTCCCCGGCTGATACTTTATTTCAAAATCAAATTCTTGCAGGGTCTGCATCCATCTCCTTTGATGCATGTTGAGATCCCTTTGGGTGAAGATCCACTTTAGACTTTGATGATCTGTCATCAAGTTGAACCTTTGTCCCAAAAGATAATGTCTCCACAACTTCAGAGCATACACTATACTCAGAGTAACTCCAAGTCATGGACGGCATAATTCCTCTCATGTGTTCTGAGTTTTCTAGATTCATAGGCCACTGCATGACCTTCCTGCATTAGAGCACTGCCTAAGGCAAATCCACTAGCATCAGTAACTACCTCAAAGGGTTTGGTAAAATCTGGCAATTTAAGGATAGGGTTGGTTACTAAGGCTGTCTTCAGCTTGTCGAAGGCACTCTGACACATTGTAGTCCACTGGAAAAGTGTACTTTTCTTGAGAAGGTTAGTTAAAGGGGGTGCTTTAAGCATACCTAGGTATAAAGATCCTATACCATCCAGTTAACCCTAGGAATCCTCTAACTTCCTTTACTGACTTGGGTTCTGGCCATTCAACTATACTGCTTGGATCTTTGCGGGGTCAGGAGAAATCCCATCCTGTAGCACTATGAATCCCAAACACCATATTAGATAATTTGGAAAAAATCCCATTCCCATTTGAAAAATGGGATCAAGGTGAACCTATCCAAGATTTTGTTAAAACCCCCTCATGTGACATATCGTTGGAAAGATATTTAAAAATAGAATCTAAATCTAGAATCTCCGACAAATTTGGAGTTAATATGATCAAGATATGGCCAAAACTATATTGAAAAGTTGATTCTCAAAGTGTGAGATTTTTCCCAAATTATCTAATATTGTCTTCCCAAGTATTCCACCTGGTCAACAGAGAAGGAACACTTGCTCTTCTTTGCAAAGAGTTGGTGTTTCCTTAGGATTTCCAAGACTTTGCGCACATGATCTTTATGGTCTGCAGCATTCTTCGAGTATACTAAGATATCATCAAAGAAGACAAGAACAAAATCATCCAAGTATTCTCTGAGAATATCTTGCATAAGACGATTGAATGTCGCTGGGGCATAAGTCAATCCAAACGGCATGATTGTGAACTCATAATGCCCATAGCGAGTATTGAATGCTATCTTTGGGATGTCTTGCTCCTTGATTCTGATCTTGTAGTACCCGGATTTGAGATCTATCTTTGTAAACATTTTGGTACCACTTACGCGATCCAAAAGTTTATCAATCCTAGGAATAGGATACTTATTCTTAATTGTTAATTAATTCAGTCCTCTGTAGTCAATACAAAGTCTTAACGTTCCATCCTAGGAATAGGATTTGAGATCTATCTTTGTAAACATTTGGGTACCACTTACCCGATCCAGAAGTTTATCAATCCTAGGAATAGGATACTTATTCTTAATTGTTAATTAATTCAGTCCTCTATAGTCAATACAAAGTCTTAACGTTCCATCTTTCTTCTTTTGAAAGAGAATGGGCACACCCCAAGGTGAGACACTGGGTCTGACGAATCCCTGCTCTAACAGTTGTCTTAATTGCTCCTTAAGTTCTATGGCTTCAAGGACTGGCATTTTGTATGCACGTTGGGCTACTGGCTAAGCTTTGGGGGTTAACTCGATCTCATGATCTACTTCACGAGATGGAGGCATCTCAGTCAGCTCTTCAAGAAATACATTTGCATACTCAACCACTCTAGTTCTTTAGCCTTGCATTTTATGTCTACCAAATTCATTTTAATGACATACACAACTTGCTTTTTTCTGAGCCCTTTTAATAATTTGGAAGCCTTGACTAACTGCAGCACTGGGGATCTGGAAATTCCAATATCTTGAACTTTATTCCCGTGAAGGTCTAGGAAAGAGATGGTTCCTTTGTGACAATGAATGTTAGCCTGATTTCCAATGATTTCGTCATATATTCCCAGGGGTAGGACTCTAAAAATTGGCACTCTGTTACGTTCCCATCTAAGCTAAACTAAATAAGGTCAGTCTCAAGGTGAGTGAAAAGAATCTTCCCACTGGCTAATTCCACTTGCATAGGTTTCCCGGATTTTTGATTTAGGACTAATTTACACAGACATCCTGGGGAAAAAAAAGAATGAGTACTGCTTGAATCAATCAAAAGGTTGATTTTCTTACCCTGGTACTCTGCTAGAGTTTGGAGGACTGAGAATTGATAGTTATTCCCCTGATGCTCAATTGCTGCATAGATCTGTCCTTTCTCTTCCTCCACTTCCTCGGCTATGGTGACTGCTCTGGCTGCTGCAGTCTGAGGTGGAACTCTCTCTCTTTGGTTATTCCAATTCTGGGAGGGAGTTCGAAGACTGCTTTGCATGGAGGCTGCGGGCTGAGTTGGCACTCTTCTGGGGTTACCCTGATTTTGGCACTGGGGACCCTGATTGGACTGATATGAAGGAGTATGTCTCAGAACTCTAGGACCCTGGCTTCCTTGGACCACAGAAGGGGATGGGAAATCCTTGAGCTGGTGCCCAAGTCCCTGACATTCGAAGCATTTGTTCTCGCTTCGAAGGTCTTTCCTTTGCATTTTGGAGAGAGCCGGAGTTCCTGAGAATGTGCTTTGGGGGAAAGGTCTTCATTTCTGAAGCTTCCCATCTCCACATTTTGGTTAGGACTTCCTGGTGTTTGAAATCTCTTGAAGGATGAGGGAGCTAGCTTTGGCGAGACTTTTACGAGATGAAGGCTTTGGCAAAGTCCTTCGCCATTCTGACAGCTTCCGCCATGGACACTAGCTTGGCATTTTTGACCAGTGTATCCAAGGGTTCGTTCATTCCCCAAATGAACCTGGCCATGAGTTGCTCTTCATCTAGAGGTGGTGAATATTTGAGTAGAAGAGCAAAGGCTTGGTGATATTCCTCGATGGTTTTTCTCCCTTGCTTTAGCTCTAAGAGTTTGTTCATTTTGGTCTTCAAAAATCCAGGGGGACAAAATCTCTTTCTCAAATAGTTTTAAGGTCATTCCAGGACTGAGTATTTTTGTCCAGACAGTTGGTGTCACAGTGGTTCCTCCATGCCACCCTGGCTGTTTCTACTATTTTCAGTCTAGCAAGAGCAATTTTGCTCTGCTCGTTGTAGCCTGTGATGTCAAAATATTCTTTAATGGCTTCCACCCATTTCTCCACAGCCTCGCCCAGGTTCTCCCCTTCTCCTTCTTTGAAGGGTGCTGGCTGAGTCCTATGAAGAGCCTTGCGAACATCAGGGTCAAGCTCATCATCTTTAGAGAGAGGGTCTGGCTGACGGTCGCAGTTTCCTCGCCTCATGATTTTGCCAAAAATTATATATTATTAAATTTTTTTTGATATCGTCCACGAGATCCTAAGACTTAAGAGGTTTGGAAAACAATTTCTTAAACAAGATAATGATTTTATTGAAGATCTATGACATATGTCTGATAACAGATTTTTCTTCAGTTCGTTCATAAACAATCACTTATACAACAGGGAATTTTTCTCCAAAAAACATTTCTTTATTTATATAAAAGTTGCAATATGTACATAGAGCAGCTCAGATCCAGAATTGAAAATCTCCTCAAGAGACACATAAGACGATGGTACTGGCCATGCCCTCATACAAACGTTCACTTACTGGGGAACAAGGGAGCTATTATCTTTTGCTTAGGAATAAAGAAACTAGGGAGTCTCTAAACTTGGCATGAAAGTTTGGAATTCTGAGGCATCGAATGATATAAAATGACACCACACACCATTTTCAGCTTTAACAGTATCATTGCCAATGAGAGGTTCTGCCTCAGCATTGCACGTCGGTTGCAAGAGGCGTGGACATACTGCCCTGCAAACCACTTATGCTGTCATCTCTCCGCCGGGTCAAGGAAATATAAATCCTCGAAATGGCATGCGAGTCTTGCTCGACTTGTTCGAGTTGAAGCGGAAGAGATGAGATACTCGAAGGTGAACGCAGTCATATCTTGAGATTGGGCGAGGTCAAGAATACCAGATAAATAGGGGACTTCCATCTATAAAAATAATTTCTTTGATTCAAAATTCTTCATTAAAGAAGCTTACGGAATGAAAATACATTATGAAAAATGTTTTTTCTGAGTTTTTTATTATCAATTTCTGATAAGAATTTTTTTATTCTTATTAGCTTTCAACAGTGCTCTGATACGAGCTGTGAGGTCCCTGCCCGCCCGCTCCGGGGCTCCTGTCCACCAGCGGCGGTGACTGAAGCAGCGTCGGCCTCCCGCGCGGGGCAGGGGTCCTGCACACTCGCGGCCTCGCCCGTGGATGTCCAAGATACAAGAGGCTAGCCCGGGGGTGGTCCCCCCTCCGAGACAGGGCCTGGAAAACTCCCCTCGCTCGAAAGGCATGGGTGATTCCGCTAGCTAGGTGAAAAATCTTTTAACTGAGGAGATTACTCTAACGAGTCAAGTGTTGACTAAATTAAACTGATCTGACCAAATCTGAAGTCACATGGTCAGATCAAGAAGAGACTTGCACTTGCTCCATGGAATCATCGCTTTTTTCCTCATTTTTGAGGCACAACCGATGATCCCTTCCCACAAAACAAGGTCTTCTCAGGATTTAAACTGATTAACGTGACTAATCGTATCTAGTTGTTTCTCAGGAATCCTCCGATCCAGCCTATCCTGCCCATGGGTTAGCCAACCACCCGACCACTGAATTGATGGGATTCCTTTATAAAGATTTGATTGGGTTTTTGCCCGGGTACCGAGGAAGAGAGTCCCCAGGCCCCCTAGCCGGCGATTCATATAAAAATCAAATAGGCACACCACATACACACCCAATATGAAATTGCCATTTATAACAGATTCGACTGGCTTTAAGACTCCTTGAATAAAATCATAATATTTTCGATCATCATTTTCCAAGATTCCAAGTCCATTGTATTAGAAAAATGCATCATCTGAACTCTCCGTTGAAGACCAGCTGGCCAACCAACGAGATCTAGTATTAAATTTTTGTTCCCAAAAACCTTTCCTTTTTATCCATCAGATATCTTCCTCGATGTGTACGCCTGGGTGTCCTAGCAACCGTGAGCCCGTGCATCGCCTGGTAAGAACCCTCTAGGATCCTCCTTAGGTGTCCTAGCACTTCACTCAGGGACCGCTTCGTCGGCCCTCGCCCATCGTACCGGAAGCGTACCATTTTAACCATATCGAGGCTGGTCAAGACCTCGACAAGCTTTGCCGTAGGCGACGTCCCTTGGTGACTCCCCCCTAGCTGTTCCAACAAACCTCCTTTAGAAAAACATAAACCAAATGCTTCCTCTAGCATTCTTGCCCAGCATTCTGATGTAAAACAGTCCTTTGAATGAAAAATAGAGTTTCCAATGCAAGTGAGATTCCAGTTTGAGATTGGTTCCAAAAGACCCTTTTTCCAATAATTCCCAGTTTCAATAATGAGGATCCTTGATCTCTCATGAGGGTAATCTACCAATCATTTTTATCCATTTATCCAACTAGATTCTTGGTGAGATTGGTCAGGGGAAAACTAGATTAGTTCCGGTAGTCTATTCTTTGGATTTAGTAACTGAAAATAGTTACGAAGTTTTTGTCTGATTTAGTTCGATTTGGTTTACTGTCCGACCTTCATTTAGTCTAACTAAATTCATTCAGTTTAGTTTTACGGGGATTCCTTTTAACTAAACATCTAGTTTTCGGTTAAATATCCATTTAGTGATTTTACCAATTCAAATATCCAAGATTTTCTTTTTCCCACATAAATTCTCCACCTTAATTCATTAGTAGAATTATGATGGAAATTCATCTTTTGACATTAGAATTTAATTTAAATCCATCTTTTCTCAAATATCATGGAAATTCATCTTTTAACTAAAATATCAATACCTATTTTTTTGAATAAACTTGAAATCCTTCTTTTTCTCATTTCAATGAGTGCAATCTAATTATCATGGGAATTCCTCTTTTTCCTAAATTAAATCTATTAAAATTCTTCTTAAAAATTACATAAAAATAACCATTAATTCCTTTAAGCTAAAAATTCCACTTTTCTCATCTAAACATTTGAATTCCAATATAGTAGAAATTCCTCTTTTATCATTTAAACTTATCTATGCAAAAAGATAAATTTAATTAAATTTTTCTCTTAAAATTTAAATAAAAATCTCCATTAAATCCTTTGCACTAGGAATTACACTTTCTTCATTTAAATAATTGGATTCTAATATAGTGGAAATTTCTCTTTCATCATAAAAAATTTATCTATAAAAAGATAAATTTAACTATATTGTCTCTTAAAAATTAAATAAAAATCTTCATTAATTCCTTTGCACTAGGAATTATACTTTCCTTATTTAAATATTTGAATTTCAATATGGTGGGAATTCCTCTTTCATCATAAAAGTTTATCTATACAAAAAGATAAATTTAACTAAAATCTTTCATAAATTATACATTATTTTAGCATTCCAATTTTATTCTCTGAATCATTGGAATACATGGATTTCCAATGTCTTGGGGATTACTCTTTTAACATAAAAATAAATTACCAAAAATTTCTCTTTTTTCTAATTTACTAATTATGCATAATCATAAAAATAAATTTCTTCATGATTACAATGAGAATCATTCAATTAATCTAGGATGATAATTCGTAGAACATGGTAGGAAGTCCTCTTTTCATATTATGAATGAAAATGTTTTATGTGTTTATTTTACAAAAATTTTACCATAGGTTTGCTGCTATTACTAATAATTCTCAATTTAATTGAGAGAATGAAATTTAATATTATTAATATGATTAGCATAACCACTAGTTGGATCATTATCCAATTATGGACTGATTCATAATTTCTCTAGGAAATAAATATCATAAAAGCATTAAAAAGCCATTATTTTGGCCTCCAATTAGACAAGCATAAAAATTACTTTTGGATTAGAGAAATGCTTCATGAGAAGCTTCATTTGTATTGAGAATGGGTCATAGGAATGACCTTTCTTTGGGGGGAGAGAGAGAAATGCTTAAAAATCATTAAAATTAAGCATAAATAAAAATTTGTGTTTCTTTATTACAATACATTAAAGAATTTCAATAATATTCAAAAGCCATTCAAAATAAAGCTTCTCAAGCTTGAGAGGGGTTGAGAAGAAAGAAACATTTAGAAATTATAGAAAAAGACCAAAATCCACTCTTTACCTCCTAAAATGCTTGATTCTTTAGTCACTGTAGAGGCCCCCAACCAATCAATTTGTTTGGTAAGTCGTAGGAGTCACCAAGGAAGATTGAAGAGAGAGAGAAGCTCCAATCTCTTTAATTTTGTAGAGGTTTCTAGAGGATAATAGAAATTAAGCTTAGTTTAGAGTAATACCGGCATAGTTTAATTGAGAGATAATAATATAAAGGAATGAGGGTTTATTTATAGGAGAGGGAGGCCACCAACTGAGTTCTACAATTTTTCAGCTTCAGTTTGGCTGAATTTGGATGAGTTTTAGACAAGTTTGGCTGAATTTGTGGACAAGTTTGGCTGAATTTGGACAAGTTTTGGACTAGTTTTGGACAAGTTTTGGACTAGTTTGGCTCCCTTTTTGATTTGGTTTGATTTAGGAGAGAGGAGAGATAAAAGTATCCTATTATTTTTGAGTTTTAAACTCATCCAAGCATGTGAAATAGACGTCTCCTTGAAGGTCTCCCTATTCCTAACACACGTGTCAAAAATGAATGATTACTCCAAAATATCTCATTTTTTTATTAATACTCGATAATTTTTAACTAATAAACCTAGTACTTGGTCAACTCTTCATCTTATGTGGGCATTTACTCATTTTTGGGTATTTTCTTTTATTCTTTGGATTTATCTTGTCCCAACACTTGGATTAATCTTATTGGTCCATAGGAACCTTAATTGGACCATAATCAATTTTTTTTGAAAATCTGGACCCTTAGGCTAAGGTCTTCTGAATCAACTTTAATCAATTCCAATTGCACCTTAGAAAATCTATTTTGATTTTCTGTTTCAGGGAAACATTTTTTTGATATTTGAAGAATTTATTTATCCAAAAATATCCCAATTTTGATTTACCACTCTCTAGAATTTTTTATCTCACTAGGCAAAACAAGGAAAAATGATATTTTCTTGTATTCAGAAGAAACATAGAATGATTACAAGGGATTGAAGTGGAGGCTTATTTGATAATCAGGCTGAGGAGGAATCTTACATCATGTATTTTTGCATCACTATCGCCAATGATAATCAAGTCATCCACATAGATGACTAATAGCATGATCCCTGTATCTGTCTTTTTCACATATAGTGAAAAATCTACATTGGCTATGTGAAATCCAATGGTAACAAGATACTCTCCGATCTATTAGTCATCCACATAGATGACTAATAGCATGATCCCTGTATCTGTCTTTTTCACATATAGTGAAAAATCTACATTGGCTATCTGAAATCCAATGGTAACAAGATACTCTCCGATCTTGTTTGACCATGCTCCGGGTGCCTACTTCAAGCCATACAAGGCTTTGCGTAACCTGCACACAAAATCTAGATGTGCATCACTCTCATAACCTGGTGGTTGCGTGGCCTTGCGCACTGACATGCTTTTCATGTGGGAAAGCATGTTTAGCTTGCTTACCAAGTCGGCATGCTTCACAGACCTTATGCATACTGTCAACCTTAAACTTTGGCAAACCTGCAACAACAATATTTTGGGTCTACATAGACTTCAATCATACATTCACACGACCAATCAACTTTGGCAAACCTACAACAATATTTTGGGCCTACATAGACTTCAGTCATACATTCACATGACCAATGCGCTTGTGCCATATGTCAATATCTGCAATGACACATGTTCCATGTGCAAACATGGCTGCTTTTATCTCAGGCATGTTCACATCCAAAGTAAACATCCTACCATTTCTGTTACCCTTTACAACTAAGCGACACTTTTTTTTGAAGTCTTCCACAAAACATCCTTGAGGATTAAACCTCACTTGCAGACCCTGCTCAACCATCTGTCCAACAGAAAAACCACGTTCTTTGTAATATTTGGCACATGAAGTACATCAGCCAAGTACTTCATTTTGTCATCGTGCATAGTGTTAAGATATCGAGCTCATCCCCAGTGAGGCGGTGGACACTGATGACCCGCTTGGGGGATAGGCCCCACACTTACACCACTGGCATGGTTGGTGAGATCATGGGTGATATGCGGCCAGTGGGATGACAGGCTTTGCGACAGCCATTCTAGAGACTGGCATAGTTATAGCGCCAGCTCATTTAGTTGGGTTCACACTATAGAGAACCCGTGTATGTATTTGGTTGATTACCTTTCATATTGTGTGTACTCTTATCTTGTATATAGTGTGTTGAGTGTTGAGTGAAGAAGAAGAAGATTTTCAGCCTGTCACCTTGTGTTTTCTGTATTAGGGTTTTGTGAGTGTGTGTGTGCTTGCAAGAGCTCAAGCTCTCTTCCCCCCTGCATCTTTTCATGGTATCAGAGCCTGGTTTGTGCTAAGGGTTGAGCTACAAGCAAGAGAACCACAGGAAGCGGTACGAGGGTAAGAGCTTCAACTACTCTTCCCTATTTTTATTGGTGACTATACCCTTGTCAGGAGCTCTACGGGAGGCACCGACAAACGATCTCTGATTGCGGAGCTTTCTTTGCGGGAGTAAAGCTATAGGGCAACTATACTGTCCTATCGGACAAATCGGACAACATTTTCTAGGCCAAAAACGCGTTTCGGGTGCGTCTGGACCTCCGTTTTTCAGAAAGCAGGCGATTTCGAGCACTGTAGGTAAGTCATCAATTCTCTGCAGAACTCTGTTTTAAGAACTGCAGGAAGACAGATTGACTGTGCAGACACTGTGGATGCTGCAAAGAGGTCAATAGTTGCCATTGTGGGTGTATGTATGCACATTGAAGTCACTGGTTGTGACATTTGATAGTACTACAGTACCGCTGTAGGAAATACAACAATTTGTGCATGATAAACCAGAGTGCTATTTCTGGTAAAATTGTGTGGTGTTTGGCAAGATGTCAAATGATGGGATAACCCAGATTGTGGCTGAGAAGCTTGATAAGAATAACTTCCATGCTTGGAGGTTCAGGTTGACGAATTTCTTGATGGGAAAGGGCTATTGGGACTACATAGAAGGTGAGCATGAAGAGGCACCGGAGATACCGGACATAAATCCGACTGCTGCAGATGTGAAAGAGTTTAAAGACTGGAACCAAGGAGCCAGGAAAGTTATGTATTGGCTCTCCATTAGTATACAGGACACCATGATTGGGCACATTCAGGATGCCAAGTCCCCCAAGGAGGCGTGGGACACCTTGGTAAAGCTCATATGTATTGGCTCTCCATTAGTATACAGGACACCATGATTGGGCACATTCAGGATGCCAAGTCCCCCAAGGAGGCGTGGGACACCTTGGTAAAGCTCTATGAAACAAATACCAAGGCATGTAAGATACAATTGAAGAATGAACTTCATACTGTGGAGAAAAAGAGCATGTCTGTGAATGACTATGCATTGAAGATAAAGGGTATTGTGGAATCCCTTGCATCTATTGGTGCGTCAGTAGATGATGATGATAAGGTGGAGGTCTGTCTACGTGGTCTCGGGCCACAATACAAGGCGTTCAAGACGTCTATTCATACTCGGGAAAACATTCCCAACTTTACAGAAGAGAAGAGCTTGGGTGAAGACCAACAGTCTTCACAAAACAAAAACAGTTCAGAGCAACAGGCCTTCTACACAAGAGGACGAGGCAGCGGAGGTCATGGATGCGGTCAAGGAGGTGGCCGAATAGGTAATCAAAATTATGGCCAGCAGTAGCAACAAAAAAAGTCCCAGAATACACAACAACAACAACAACAACACGTAGGTGGAAGAGGCAAATTCAGAGGCAGGGGGAGTCAAAGAGGCCGTGGAAATTGGCAAAGGTAGTATAATGATGCACGTGAATGCTATTATTGTAGTAAGCCTGGACATGTGCAGGCAGAATGTTATAAGAAGCAGGCTGACATGCAAAATGGGAAAGTGCAGCAAAACAGCTATGCATCCTCAAGCAGAAATAATGAGGATAATGAAAGGTTGTTTGTTATGCAGCATGTCGTGAATGCCATATCTGAAAATGTTGATGCAGCACAAAAAGATGATGTATGGTATGTGGATTCAGGTGCTTGAAACCACATGACAAGTCATGGGGAGTGGTTCAAGGAGATGAAAAACCCAGAAAGACTAGGTTTTGTAGAAACAGGGGATGACACTGCTCATCCAATCGCCCATGTTGGAGACGTGCCATTGTCTATGCAGGATGGCAAAGTGAAGTACCTTGCAGATGTACTTCACGTTCCGAACATAACAAAGAATCTGGTTTCAGTTGGCCAGATGATTGATCAGGGTTTGTAGGTTCGGTTTAACCCTGATGGTTGTTATGTTGAAGACTTTAAAGACAAGTGCAGGTTGGTTGCAAAAGGCAACAGAGTGGGCAGAATGTTTACATTGAATGTAGACATGCCTGAAATGAGTGCTGCGATGTTTGCAAATGGTTCAGGGATTGTTGCAGACACAGACATTTGGCATAAAAGAATTGGACATGTGAATGTGCAGCGAACGAATGAAGTATATGCAGACTAAAGGAATTGTGACAGGGCTGCCAAAGATTAAAGTGGAAGGTATGCAGAGAATATGTGAAGCATGCCAATTTGGAAAACAAACAAAGCATGTATTTCCACATAACAGATATGTGAGCACAAATGCACTAGATGTTGTGCATTCAGATGTATGGGGTCCTATGAAGACCATGTCTATGGGAGGCTGCAGGTATTATGTGACATTCATTGATTTGACCACACAAGGAAAGTGTGGGTATATTTCATGAAGGAGAAGAGTGAGGTGTTCACTCACTTTCAGAATTTCAGAGTTTTGGTTGAAAAGCAAACAGGGAAATATGTAAAGTGCCTAAGGTCAGATGGATGGGGAGAGTACTTCTCCAATGAGTTCTCTGAATTTTTGAAGAAGAATGGTATTCGGAGAGACAATTTACATGCAGATACACTCTACAGCAAAATGGAGTTGCTGAGTGGAAAAACAGGCACATTGCTGAGATTGCACGAGCATTGATGAAAGAGAAGAATATGCCGCATAGCTATTGGGCTGAGGCTGTTTCTACAGCAGTATATACATAATGAACAGGACTCCAACTGCAGCCATACATGATGTAACTCCAGAGGAGAGGTTTACTGGGCAGAAAACCTGATTTGTCTTATCTGAAAGTTTTTGGATGCATTGCATATGTGCATGTGCCAGATGAGCTGAGAACTAAGCTGGATCCAAAAGCTGAAAAATGTGTGTTTATTGGATATTCCCTTGAGCAAAAGGGATACAGGTGTTATAACCCTGCTACACGTGAGTTGAGGGTAAGCAGGGATGTTGTCTTTGATGAGATGAGCAGCTGGTATGTTGCTAAAAAAGAAGCTATTGGGGCTGATGTGAGTGGAAGTGTGGTACAGAATGCAGGTCAGCAATCACAGTCTTTGAGTAGACCAGGAGAGTCCTCATCTAGTGGGTCTTCTGTTAGACCATGGAGTGGCAAGCTGCGTCATAATACCAGTCCTGCAAATGTGATTAGTACATCACGTAAAGGAAAAGAGAAAGTGGTTAAGCCCCTTGGTATGCCTGACATTTTTGCAGGGCATTCTCCAGTGGCTCAGATATGAGCCTTGATGAGGAGCTTGGGATCCCAGCTATGAGAACACCTGGTGTAAAGAAGGCTACGGAAGCCATGAATGAAAAGCTGCGAAGATCTGGGAGAGTGAAAAATCCTGTGCAGAGATTTACCTATGATGGTTATGTGGCACATCACTATGCATATTTGGCAAAGGTTGTGCAGGTTGTTGAGCCCACATGCATTGATGAGGCTGTTGGAAATGTGTGTTGGGAGAAAGCTATGGATGAGGAGATGGATGCACTATATAGAAATGAGACTTGGGATTTAGTGCAATTGCCTGAAGGCAAGAAAGCCATTGGATGCAAGTGGGTGTACAAAGTAAAACATAACAGTGATGGAAGCATAAACAGGTATAAGGCTTGATTGGTAGCCAAAGGATATGCACAGATATATGGCATTGATTATGAGGAAACTTTTAGCCCAGTTGCCAAGATGGCAACAGTGAGAGTTGTGATAGCAGTGGCTGCATCAAAGCAATGGTCTTTACATCAGATGGATGTAAAGAATGCATTCTTGCATGGGAAGAGGTGTATATGTTACAGCCACCTGGTTATGAGGATGTGGGTCACCCTGAGCATGTTTGCAGGTTGAAGAAAGCCTTGTATGGCTTAAAGCAAGCACCAAGAGCATGGTTTGACAAGATTTTTGAATATCTTGTCACTATTGGCTTTCATGTAGCCAATGCAGATTTCTCGCTGTATGTGAGACATGGTGATAGAGGGGTTGTGCTTCTTGTCATCTATGTAGATGACTTGATCATTACGGGGGACCATGATGCAGAGATCTTTGATGTAAAGATCTTGCTTAGACAGAAGTTTGAGATGAAGGATCTGGGGGAGCTCACATATTTCTTGGGCATTGAGGTGATTAGGTCACCACATGGTATTGGATTACTGCAGAGACAGTATGGCTTGGACATATTGTCCAAGTATGGTATGACAGGCTGTAATCCTATTTTCGTGCCATTGGATCAGAATGGCAAGTTGAGTGCAGATTCAGGAGAGATCTTGGAGGATCCTACTATGTATAGGCGCATAGTAGGAAGTTTGATCTACATGACGATCACCAGATCAGATTTGAGCGATGCTGTTGGGTTGGTGAGTCAGTTTATGCAGGTTCCATAGAAACTGCATTTGGATGCAGTGAGACGCATACTGAGGTATGTGAGGTCTACTTTGCATTGTGGACTATTCTATGAGACTGGGATAGAGATATGTGTACATGGGTACACAGATGCTGATTGGGCTGGTAGTATCTCAGATAGGAGATCTACTAGTGGATTCATGTTTTCTTTGGGGAGTGCTGCTATGACTTGGAGCAGCAAGAAGCAGCCTACGGTTGCTCTATCTAATACAGAGGCCGAGTACAGAGGAGCTGCTATGGCAGCATGTGAAGTAGCTTGGTTGAGAAAGCTACTTGCAGATTTGGGTCTATCAGTCAATAGACAAGTTGTCATTTTCTGTGACAACATTAGCAGTATACAGTTGGCCAGGAACCCAGTCTTTCATGCTCATACAAAGCATATAGAGGTCCACTACCACTTTGTCAGAGAGAAGGTCTTGGCAGGAGACCTCGACCTTGTTTATGTCAGCACAGAGGATCAGGTAGCTGACATCTTCACCAAAGCATTGGGTACAGAGAAGCTCCGCAGATTCAGGGCTTCGCTTGGTGTACATGAGGTGTACATGAGATGGAGTTGAGCTCGAGGGGGAGTGTTGAGATATCGAGCTCATCCAGTGAGGCGGTGGACACTGATGACCCGCCTGGGGGATAGGCCCCACACTTACACCACTGGCATGGTTGGTGAGATCATGGGTGATATGCGGCCAGTGGGATAACAGGCTGTGCGACAGCCATTCTAGAGACTGGCATAGTTATAGCGCTAGCTCATTTAGTTGGGTTCACACTATAGACAACCCGTGTATGTATTTGGTTGAGTACCTTTCATATTGTGTGTACTCTTATCTTGTATATAGTGTGTTGAGTGTTGAGTGAAGAAGAAGAAGATTTTCAGCCTGTCACCTTGTGTTTTCTGTATTAGGGTTTTGTGAGTGTGTGTGTGCTTGCAAGAGCTCAAGCTCTCTTCCCCCCTGCATCTTTTCACATAGACAATGGCACTTTACCAATATGTGCAATGGGATACACAGTATCATCACCTGTTTCTACATAACCTGGTTTTTCTATTTTTTGCATATCTCTAAACCACTCAGCATGACTAGTCATGTGGTTAGAGGCGCTAGAATCCACATACCATATATCTTGAGATCTTGACACATCCCGTGTTATGGAACTAAGCATGTGCTACATCACAAATAGCTACTCACTTCTATCATCACCTCCATGTTTGCTAGATGATGCATAGTTGCCTTGCTGCAACTTCCCACTTTTAATATCATTTTGCTTTTTGTAGCAGTCCCTTGCCATGTGTCCTAGTTTGCCATAGTAATAGCACTCTATGCTATTTGCATTTCGATTTCTTTGCCAACCACCTTAGCCTCTATGGCTCCCCTTGCCTCTAGACTGGCCTCTTCCACCTATGTATGATTTTGCTGTGTGAATCATTAGACTGTTGTTGTCCAGAATTTTGATTTCCTTGTCGGCCACCACCTTGACCTCAACCATGGCCTCTACCTCTACCTCTACCAGAATTTTGATTTCCTTGTTGGCCACCACCTTGGCCTCAACCACGGCCTCTACCTCTGCTCAACCACGGCCTCTACCTCTGCCTCTACCTGAATTGGAGTAGAAGGCTTGTTTCGATGTGTTCTTGCTTTGTGAAGAAGAATCCTCACCTAAAGTTTTTTCTTCTATGATCAGCATAGATATCAAGTCCCAAAAGTTGGGAATATTCTCCCTAATTGCAATGGAGGTCTTGAATGGCTTGTACTCTTTGCCAAGCCCATTCAGACAGACACTAACCAAATCATCATCCTCCAATGATACTTTGATAGACCCAAGGGATTCAACAATGCCCTTGATCTTTAAGGCATATTCGTTGATGGACATGCTTTTCTTTTTCATAGTATGCAACTCTTGCTTTAACTGCAACTTCATTACCTTTGTGTTAGTCCAGAACATCTAAACCAAATTCTGCCATGCAACTGCTGGAGTGTTTACATCCTGTATGTGTCCTATCATAGTGTGTATGACACTAATTGAGCCAATACATGACTTTTCTTGCACCTTGATTCTAATCTTTGAATGCCTTTATATCTGTAGGAGTGGCATTCTCCTCAGATAACTCTGGAGGCTCCTCATTGTCTCCTTCTACATAATCCCAAAATCCTTTACCCACCATTAGGAAATTGGGCATTCTGAACTTCAAAGCATGGAAGTTATTCTTATCCAGCTTTTCACTAACAATGTGATTAATTTTGTTAGACATGTTTGCTTGCAGCAATCAAATAACCTGCAAATAGACAACTTTTGTATGCAACCTGTAATACAGTAGTATCTCATGTAACTGCTGCTGCATCAGCAAACAACGTTACTTTAGCATAACCTGTGTGTCACCAAATGTGACTAGAGTACATGTACATACTGTTGAGATTCAAGCTCGATGTCAGTGTGAGCCAGCTATGCTATGTGCTGGCAGATTAGGTAGGAACATGTGTGAGACATAAATGACCGCGTGTCCAGCTGGTCATAGTGTGTGGACATTAGCTAGGGTTAGTAGAGTGTGGACACAACTCATTGGGTGTTGTGTGGATTATGGATTAGTGCATTATGCTTTGTGTGAGAGTGGACATGGCTTCCCTCTATGGTTAGGGTTTGCAATATACATTAGGGTTTGCTCCTGTGTGTGTGTCTCCTCCTCCTCTACCGTTCTTTCAACATGGTATCAGAGCCTTGTGCTGTTTATTAGGGTTTATGAGTGAGTGAGTGAAGAGGGAGAAGAAGAAGCTGTGAAGCTGCCATTGGAGCTGTGAAGCTTGGAGCACACCAAATACTATCAGATCTGGAAGCTAGGCCTACCGGGTAAGGTCTTCTAAACATCCTTGAGCGGATTGCAGGTGAAACAGGCAAAAGCAAAGCATTTTAGAGCAAATCAAAGCAAAGCAAAATTCTGGTTTTTGAAGCTTTCCATTAAAGCTTGACAACTTTGATGTATGGTGGAAATACATGTAAATCTGGCAAAGCAAACATGTATCTGACAATGAGAGATGTATTGGCAACTTCTATGCAAGCCCTACTGTGATTTTGGAGCAATTTACATGCATTTAATTGAGTGGAAAACTCTGGTTTTTGACCTCTCACAAAACAGTGAAAAAGAAGCCAATAATTGATCAATTTGGAGCATGTATTTGACAAAAATCCAAGCATTGATGGGTTACACACATGCCTAGGTGTGTTGGGCACCTATAGGCATCTTCAATTAGCATCAAAAACTCTTCTAAATCCCTCTACAGCAGGCGGCGCAACCCATACAGACAAAACAGAGCATTTTTTTGGTTTTTTCACCACGAAGAGATCGATTTCTCATTTGTTGATTGATATCTTCCACAAATTCCTTAGCAATTGGATGCTTTACATCTTGGAGAAGAGGGCTATGTGATTTGTTTGGTCAAAGATGCTTAATTGAGCTGGGAATGAGCTGATTAAAATAGGCTGTCCACTGGTTGCAGAGAAACAGAGCATTTTAATCGAGCAATTAATCTTTGGTGTTTTACAATTGAACAAATTCCTCTTACATGGAGTTTTTGGACACTATTGCTAAGCCAATGAATGCCTGGTTGCTCAATTTGGTGAAATATTGAAGAAATTAGAGCAAATTTTCTACTGGTTTTTCTGGTTTTTCTGTTTTTTTCCAAAAATAGAAAAAAGGGGTTTTCAAAAATTGATAATTATACATGTCAGATGGAGTTGATACTCAACATTGAGGTTCATTAGGTGTCAATGCAAGTTGCCTAGACTTGATTGCACCATTACATTGCGATTTGGAGCCTTGGAAGGCGTGTCAATTCAGGGTATCCCGCACTGCGTGAGTCAGTTCATCTCGGGATGATTACAGGTTGATTTCCTACATCAAATTTGGAGTTTGTTGGCTACCTTGGAGTATCTGGAACATTAATTGGAGTGTGGTTGAGCTGAGGAAGGCTCATTTACAGATTTGAAGTGTGCGGAAGGTGTATGCATTGAGTAACATGTCGTACAATCCAGTTCAGATTGTTGGTGAAAAGCTGGATAGGAAGAACTTCCAGGCATGGAAGTACAGGATAAAGAGTTTCTTGAAAGGAAAAGGATTTTGGAATCTCATTACAGGTGCTGAGCCAGAGCCTGAGCTACCTCGGCAACCTACACAGCAGCAGCTTATTGCTCATAAGCAATGGTCAGAGAGAGCATTCAAAGTGCTGCATTATTTGTCTATATGCATTTCTGATGCTATGCTCATACACATTCAGGATGCTGAGAATCCCAAAGATGCATGGGATACTTTGGTCAAGATGTTTGATACAGATACGAGTGCTCGCAAGTCTCAATTGCGACAGCAGATACACAATGTGAAAAGGAATAAAAGGAGCATACATGATTATGTGCAAGAAATCAAGAAGTTTGCAGATGCATTGGCCACAATAAATGCCCCCATGCCTGATGATGATTTGGTGGATATTACCTTGCGTGGTCTTGGCAAGGAATACAAATCCTTTGATACATCTATTTCAGTGAGGAGTACAGGTTTACCCGACTTTGATGAGTTGGTTTCACTCTTGTTGGTTGAGGAAATCAAGCTCAGTGATTCATTTCTGGATGCATCTACTAGCCATGATGATGGCAGAAATCAGGCTTTCTACTCGCAGAGAGGCTTTAGAGGCAGGGGGAGATTTGCATCACGTGGACGTGGTGGTAATGGTCGTGGATGGCAGGATAGACCTCCACAACAGAATTTTCAGCCTTCTTATGGTGCTCGAGGTGGTCGTGGTTATGCACCTCAGCGAGGCAGAGGTACCCCCCGTGGACGAGGACGTTGGCAAGGCCAACAAAATTCTATGCAAGATGTGGAATGCCATTATTGTGGCAAATATGGTCATATGGCGAGAGATTGCTTTCGCAAACAGAATGATTTGAGAGGGGGAAGAGCACAACGTGGTGGTCATTATGGTGGAAACTATGCACAACATGGTGGTAACTATGCATCAAGTAGCAATGATGGAACTGCAAATCATTTGTTTGCCATGAAGCATGTTGTGGGTTCTATGACAACAAATGTTGAGAATGATGATACATGGTATATGGACTCAGGAGCATCAAATCATATGACATGTCATGGTGAATGGTTTGAGCACATGAAGCCAATGGATGTCAAAGGCTATGTGGAAACAGGTGATGATACCCAGCATGTCATTACACATGTTGGAAGTGTACCATTGGTCATGCATAATGGTCAGACAAAGTCTATGTCAGATGTGCTGTATGTGCCTTCGATCACTAAAAGCTTGGCCTCAGTTGGTCAAATGGTAGAACAGGGATTACAGGTTCGCTTCAATGAGCATGGATGCTTCGTTGAAGATTTTAAACATGGATGTAGAGTGATTGCTAAAGGCAAGAAAGAAGGAAGACTGTTTAAGCTGGATGCTGGAATTCCTGAGCTAAAATCAGCCATGTTCTCAAAGAGCAGGAATGTGGTACAGGATATTGATATGTGGCACAAGAGGATTGGCCATGTAAATATACAGAGATTAAAGAACATGCAAACAAGAGGCATTGTCAATGGATTGCCTAGGTTCAAATATGATGGACATATGCATGTTTGTGAAGCCTGTCAGTTTGGGAAGCAGGCAAGGTTGAGATTTCCTAGAGAAGGAAATATGAGTAACATGCCACTTGAGATAGTACATAGTGATGTATGGGGTCCTGCACAAAACCCATCTATCAAAGGCAGTTTATACTATGTTACATTCATTGATGACTTTAGCAGGATGACATGGATATACTTTCTGAAAGAGAAGAGTGAAGTGTTGGAAAAATTCATGGATTTCAAAGCTTTTGCAGAAAAGCAGTATGGCTGTTGGATTAAATGTCTGAGGATAGATGGAGGTGGTGAATACACCTCAAAAGCTTTTGAGCATTTCTTGAGGAAGCATGGAATAAGGAGACAGTTGACATGCAGGTATACACCTCAGCAGAATGGTGTGGCTGAGAGAAAGAATAGAGTTATATGTGAAGTGGCAAGGGCAATGCTTAATGAAAAGAGCATGCCAGATTACTATTGGGCAGAAGCATGTGCTATTGCAGTATACATATTGAACAAAACACCTACAGCAGCCATTCATGGAAGCACGCCAGAGATGCGGCTCACAGGTTACAGGCCAGACATTGGACATCTTAAAGTTTTTGGATGCATAGCTTATGTGCATGTGCCTGATGAAAGAAGAAGGAAGTTGGATCCTAAAGCAGAGAAATGTATGCACAGGATCGAAAGGCCTACAAGTGTTATAATCCACAAACTAGACAAGTGGTCATCTCACGTGATGTGGTGTTTGATGAGCTTGCTAGTTGGTATAAAGCAAAAGATGAGGGTGTTATTGAGTCACTTGAGGCTGATGTTCATGTGAACTTGCCACCACAAGCAAGTTCTAGTTCTACTACTATGTCTGGGCCAGCAGCAGAAGCTGAGAGCAGCAGTGTACGTCCATGGTCAGGACGTTTGAGGCATGAGAGTGTAAGCACTGGTGGGAGTAGTGCTATGGATAAAGGCAAAAAGAAAGTCGAAGGAATTGGAATCACAGGATATGAGTCATCCAGTTCTGAAAGTTTGGATGAGGAGCTTGGCATACCTGTTTTACGCACACCTGGTGCTAGACAGGACAGATATGTGCCACCACATGCTAGAGTCACAGGTGTACAGAGTGACCCGCAGGCATTGCGGAGATCCCAGAGGGTCAGATATCCTGTTGACAGGTTGACATACAGAGATTTTGCTATGCACTATGCATACATGACATCTATGGTGAAGCATGTGGAACCTACATGCTATACAGAGGCTATTGGAGAGCATGTATGGGAAAAAGCAATGGATGTGGAGATGGGCGCATTGGTCCATAATGATACATGGGACTTGGTTGCACTACCAAAGGACAAGAATGTTATTGGATGTAAATGGGTTTACAAAGTGAAGTGCAAATCTGATGGTTCTATTGAAAGACATAAGGCAAGATTGGTAGCAACAAAGGGTTATGCACAGACCCAAGGATTGGATTATGATGAGACGTTTAGCCCAGTGGCTAAGATGGGCACAGTGAGAGCAGTCATTGCTATGGCTGCAGCTAATGGCTGGGAAATGCATCAGATGGATGTTAAGAATGCATTTCTGAATGGAGACTTACAAGAGGAAGTGTACATGGCACAGCCAGAAGGGTATGTACACCCTAGAGATATCCCACTCACGTATGCAGGTTGAAAAAGGCATTGTATGGTCTAAAGCAAGCATCTCGTGCTTGGAGTGATAAGATGTCTTATCTCACTTGGTTTTCAGATTTCTACAGCAGATTCTTCGCTCTATGTGAAGAAGACACAGCATGGGATTGTTTTACTAGTCATCTATGTGGATGACTTGATTATTACAGGTGATCATAGTGCAGATGTGATGCATGTCAAGAAAGCCTTGAGTGGGCAATTTGACATGAAAGATCTTGGTGAGTTGAGATACTTCCTTGGAATTGAAGTGGTGAAAGATCATGCAGGTACTTGGTTAGTACAGCGCCAATATGCCTTGGATATGTTGGCAAAGTATGGCATGACAGGGTGTAAGCCTATGAGTACACCATTGGAGCAAAATGTAAAGTTGCGGGCTGATTATGGCGAGGAATTGGATGATCCTTCTATGTACAGGAAGATGGTTGGTAGTCTCATATACATGACTATCACACGCCCGGATTTGAGTTATGCGGTGGGGCTAGTCAGCCAGTTTATGCAGAGCCCCAGGAAACCACATTTGGATGCAGTGAGACGCATCATGAGATATGTGAAGACCATAGCACATTATGGTTTATTTTATGAGAGTGGTAAAAGCTTGGACATACATGGCTACACAGATGCTGATTGGGCAGGTAGCGCATATGACAGGAGGTCTACTAGTGGATATGCTTTTACACTTGGAAGTGCTGTGGTGAGTTGGAGTAGCAAAAAGCAACCTACAGTTGCTTTATCCAGTACAGAGGCTGAGTACAGAGGTGCAGCCATTGCTACTTGTGAGGCTATATGGTTAAAGAGTCTCTTGGCAGATTTATGTGAGCCTCTTGATGGCACAGTTGTCATACATTGTGACAACATGAGCAGTATACAGTTGGCAAAGAATCCAGTATTTCATGCGAGGACCAAACACATAGAGGTCCATTATCACTTTGTCAGAGAGAAGGTGCTGGATGGTACAGTTGATCTTCACTATGTGAAGACTGATGAGCAGGTGGCTGATATCTTCACGAAGCCACTTAGCAGGGAGAAGTTTGAGTACTTCCGGACTATGTTGGGAGTACATGGGATGAGCTTGAGGGGGAGTGTTGAGAGTCTTGATATCCCAAGCTCATCTACATCTTCATCGGCAGTACATCATGAGCTTGAGAGGGGCTGTTGAGATTCAAGCTCGATGTCAGTGTGAGCCAGCTATGCTATGTGCTGGCAGATTAGGTAGGAACATGTGTGAGACATAAATGACCGCGTGTCCAGCTGGTCATAGTGTGTGGACATTAGCTAGGGTTAGTAGAGTGTGGACACAACTCATTGGGTGTTGTGTGGATTATGGATTAGTGCATTATGCTTTGTGTGAGAGTGGACATGGCTTCCCTCTATGGTTAGGGTTTGCAATATACATTAGGGTTTGCTCCTGTGTGTGTGTCTCCTCCTCCTCTACCGTTCTTTCAACACATACACCTAGTATCAAGAATACATGTGCAAACCCTGTCTGCACTTCCAAAATGCACTGCTACATTGCAATAACTAGATTTAGAGCAAAAATAGTTCTCTACCAGAATTTCCAGAAAACTATCGAAAATACCTTATAGTGACAAAACAGGGCCCGTAACGCGAGTCAGACCCAAAAAACTTAGTTTAAAAGGGTAGTATATCTGCCCTATAGCTTTGTTCCTGTGAAGACACCTCCTCAATCGGAGATGTGTAGCTCCCAGAGCTATTGAGGGGGTGTTGTACCTAAACCAAGAAGGGGAAAGAGATGATGGTGCACTTACCCGTTTAGTACTGTGTCCTTCCTTGCTTGTTCTTGCCTCTTGCTTGCCTTCTTAGCTCTCACATGAACCAAGCTCTGATACCATAAAGAGAATGTGGGGGAGAGGGAGAGCTTCAAACCCTAGCAAGCAAACACACACACGCAAGAGAGAGCAAGACACACGAGAGATATGGATGGCTGAATTTTCTTCTATCTTCTTCTTCTTTACTCAACCAACATAACATAAAGATAAGAGTACACACTATATGGGTTTGTACTCAACTAATACAACTCAACTAATACAACATACAAGGGTCGGTCCATAATGTGAACCCACCTAAATGAGCTGGTGCTATAACTATGCCAGTCTCTAGTAATCCAAAATGGCTATCACACAGCCTGTCATCCCACTGGCCACATATCACTCACGTACACCATGAGGACTACTTTAATCGGAAGGGGTTTCATTCTATAATTTTACAAATGACCATTGCTTCTAACTGCTTGGTTTGGGATTATGACAATTGTTGGGCAGGTTCTATGCATGATTGGAATGTATTCCAAAGAAGTGATATAGGACAGAGGTGTGAATCAAACAGCATAGGCAATTATTGTTTACTTGGTGATTGTGATTACCCTACAAGGTTTTGGATGCTTCCTCCATTTAAAGGAAGTAAAGATGGATTATCCCCTAAGCATAGACAATTATTGTTTACTTGGTGATTGTGCTTACCCTGCAAGGTTTTGGATGCTTCCTCCATTTAAAGGAAGTAAAGATGGATTATCCCCTACGTAGTACTTTTGGAAGTACATTCAATATAGTTCACAGATGCCTGTGGAGTGGGCTTTTAGAATGCTAAAAGATCACTTTCATATTTTATAGAAGAGATGTGACATGTTATTGCAAAATGTGACAAAGAGGGTTAGCACTTGTTTGGTCCTTCATAACATGTGCATTATGCATGGAGATTCATTTCATGAGGGTTGGTTTTGAGAGGCACAAGCGGAGGTGGAGAGAGAAAACAATGATGCATTGGATTTGGATCCAATAATTCAGAATGGGCTGAAAGTGGGTCTTGCCGAGGTTACAACTTTGTTGTAGACAGATACCTCAACGGTTGTACAGAGGGCACAATCATCATCAGAACCAGCATCGCCTGATTCATCCTAGGTTGGCGGTGCACAAAGGAGAGACAATCATGCTAGAGTCATGTTTAATGAGAGAGAGAGGATAAATGTGAGAATTGTATTTGGTGATCATGACTTGGCTGATGAGAGTAACAATAGTGAGTAGGAGATGAAATAGTACTTGGATGTTATGACTTTAGACACAATGTTGGTATTTTGTTTATCTCTAAGACATCATATTTTGTAGGCTTTATAAAATATCTCTTAAACATTAGGCAGATTATTTATTTGGATTTTTATTTGGTTTTTAAATCTCATATGCCTACCAATTCTCATTCTTTTTTGTAGATGGGAGGACGGGAGGGGGTAAGATAAATCTAGTTCATCCCCTCCCCTCCTCTCGAAGAGAGCAGGGTGTAGCCACAATAACTGTCGTGACGGGGTTCAAGTCCCCAACTCTCTATTTGTGTGGATGGAAATTGCTTTTGCAGGGTATTGATGAAGTTTGGGAGCATCTTGTAAGTTATGGGGTGAAGCATGTAAGTATGTGGGTGAATTTAAATGGGGGGTCAAGCATGGTTTCGGATATTTTCATTTCCGGATTACTTATCAATTCTTTTTTGTAGATGGGAGGAGGGGAGGGGGTAAGATAAATCTAGTTCATCCACTCCCCTCCTCTCGAAGAGAGCAGGGTGCAGCCACAATAACTAT